>NC_054397.1:2072500-2167500 GCF_017976425.1 Toxotes jaculatrix | reverse complement strand
AAATCTGAACGCTGTTTAGAAGATAAAGAAAGAGAAAACAGCAGCTTTACAGGAGAATAAGTATAAAGCATTATTTCTACTTGTGGTTTCACATCAGGCTTTTGATGGAGAGGAAGGTATTTAGTGTTTGTGGTGAATCCGCCTCAAGTCGAGTTGAGCTTTCATTTGCCAATTATTCCACACAGAATGGGCTACTTTAATCTTTAATCCCCGATTCACCGTTTCTGTCACCAGAGATCATAATGGAAAAGCCGTGTTGAACTGAGCACAAAGAAACAAACCGAGCTCTGAACTTTATTTACTCACTCATTGTTGTGTGATGAGCAGCGAAGCAGCCAGAAGACCTGGGCCTTGTTTTGGGACATGAGAGAATAAACAGCAGTGATCCGTGGTTTGCTCCAGGCCTGAAACCTTTTCATTTGTCTGTTGATGCAGAAACACGTGCAGCATGTAGTTATTATAAAATATTGTGTTGATTATAAATATTATACTTTCTTCAACATTATAAATTAAAAATGACGTCTGGTTCCTAAACCTTTAACCTGCTGAGCACTGGACTTATATATGTTTTTAAACCTATTTGTGGTGATTTTTATTTTATATAACCATTACATTAGCTTTGAGCTAACTCATCAAAATAAAACATTTATGTTTAGTGTTGTACATGCCCCTTTACAAATAAATGGAATTAAACATATAAAGAAATGCCATCCAGCGGAAATGACACAGGCACATCTTTGGTCATTAAACAGGTTTAATCAGTCATGAGAGACCAGGTCCTGCTTTACAGATTTAAAGCTGCATTAATCCAAATCTTATATCAACAACAGAATAATATGTGAACTCGTGCAGTGACAAATTAACCCAGACTCTGAGGTTCCCCTCAGCTCTGTGAAGCCTTTTAGCTACTTTCAGCTCACTGTGTTGGTTTATGGGCCTGTAAAAATTTACTGTCAGAGCTCTCATCATCATCATCATCATCATCATCATCATCATCAGCTGGTTAGAAAAAAAATGTCCATCATTCGTATATTATTATAAGTCAGGGATAGTCCTCTACCCTTGACATTTAAATCTTTCTCTTTCTTCTTTATTTGTCCAAACAGGTGGCGTCCTGCAGTGTCTCTGTTGGACAAATACCGTCCGGTCCAGTTTTAAACCTCCTTAAAGTCCCTTCTGTTTGCTGCCTTGTTGATATGAATGAAACCAGAACGCCCCCACTACCAGAAGCAAAAGGTCAGGGAGGGGTCGCCGCTGTCACCAGCGCAGAGATGGGAAACTATTATTGGAGCTATTGTGGAGTGGCTATAACTCATGTGAAAGGAAGTTGTCTTGTTGTGTATATGTGTGTGTATCTACATGTTCTAATGACTGTAGGTTTACACAAATCTAACTATAGACTACATGTTATTTATGATTTATTGTACGTCAGTGGCACTTTAAAACTCCCATGAATCCTCTCTGCTTCAGGCTGAGATACACAGAATAATGAGCTGAGACAAGAAGTGATGATTGATCACTTATATTTCCTTTTTTTAGGCAAATTTACTTGATTAATTAATAATGTTAGACGCTTTCAATCTTTGTCCTTTGATGAGAAAATCTAAGAATTCAACACAAACATGTTCATGAATCTGCAACGTGAAAATATAAAGTTTTTATGTAAGTTTACATGCGTGCGTGGCAGTGTGTGTGTCCCTGTGCTCTGATGCGGCCTCGTGACCTTACAGGCAGTAAACATAGTTTCAGTGGGATGAACTCAGGCTGTTGCTCTCTCCCCCTGTGGCGTCGCCATCAAAATGACAATCTGTTATTGGGAGAGACTGCGTGACTCCTCCATCACACGCCAACGCTGTAAATAAAAAAGCTCCCAGAGTCGAGCTTTGGGCCTGGGCGCTGCGCTTTTTAGGCAAGAGATTCTTTTCCCCAAAATGTTTGGGGACAGTAAACTGCACATTAAAACACACACACACACACACACTTGCAGCTGCAGCTTTGTCAGATGCTCAGCGGACACAGGACAGCAGGCGTCAAGGTCTCTGAGGCAGAACGTGTTCACCTCCGACTCCTGTGGTCAGCGCTGACACCAGCAGGACACCATCACTCTCCAGATACTGGTACTGGTCCCAGTCTGTGGTTCCCATTGATTTTTTTTTTTACCCTTGTCATGTTGCTCCTGCCCAGAGAGCACACAGAAAGATAACACTCTCCCTTTTTTCCCTCTGAAGTAGCTGAAAGTGCTGAAAGATTATCGTATCACGTACTGTGTCAGCTTGTTTCAGCTCTTTGTTGAAGTTATCTGATGTTCACAGTGAAATATTAAATTCCCAGATGCTGTATTGTCTTGTCCCTGCACCATCCATCAAGTGGAAATATTACAGGTTTCCTGTGCTTTTATTTTATTTTTAACATTCCCTAAAAATTCAGTATTTTTTATTTCTCCTTTTATCAGCTTATATTCATTTTTTAATCACATTGTTTCATGGATTTTCTTAATTTATCAGCAGCTAAATTTACGTTTTAATGTTTAACTTCTTTTTGAACAGAAATATAATTTTCAATCTGATTTTTAAAACTTCAGATTCTACTTTTAAAGCTCCTCTGCTGATGTGCACTGAAAACACAGTCGTCCTCTAGTGGAGAGAGTCGGCAGCGTCCTCCTGACACAGAGACATAGAGATGTTTGGTGCTTGTGTGCTTTGTTGCGGTGTCTCAGTGGTGCATGCCAAGCTGAGGACAAACACACACACACACACACACACACTCGATCCAGTTCCCATCAGTCGCTGGCAATGCCGTGTCAGTTCCCCTAAGAAAGTGGCCATGGAGACCCAAAAATAGGAGCTGACTGTTCTCGGAGGTGGGACCATCTTGGAGCCCAGTAACCTTGACTATTTTTTTTTTTTATTGTGGACAATAAAAGTGCTGACAAATTTTAATGTTACGATTTTGCTTTGTAGTGAGAAGAAAGTAGAGAAGAGGGGTCATCTAAAGAACCTGAACCGAGGCGTCAAAACTCTGTGCTGTATCTTTCAGGATCTCTAATTCACTTCACGATTACCGAGTCCACTTCTTTAACCTTAAGCTCCGTCATTCCCACCAACTCTGGCTTATCTTCAAGCGCTCCTCTTCCTGCCTCGTCTCCTCTCCACGTCGAGCTGAGGCCTGATGACAGGCCAGGCCTCTGGTCAAACAAACAGCAGACACGCCGCTGCTAAAGGCTGTCAGTCAGCAGTCCCCTCCCACTCTGACCCCTGACCCAGCCAGCCACCTCCACCCTCCTCCTCCTCCTCACAGACCCAGGTCCTGTTTGTTGTTGTGTACACAGTAACACGGATCACTTCCTGTCAGAGATCACCCAGACTGAGCACAGTCAAAGATGGCGGAGAGGGAGTGTACGGTGTATGTGTGTGTGTGTGTGTACTGGGACATACTGTACACACACACACTACAACCTACACTCTGCGTAAGGTCTGGATCTCGGCTTAGCAGTGTAAATTACCGTGTTGACAAGTTGTTGTGCGCACACGTTTGACAGAGCAGGAAATGGGACGTATAGCTCGCTGAAAAACCACACCCCATTAACTGTCAATGGCAAACCACGTCCACAGAGACACAGAGACAGTCCAGGAGGCCGTGACCGAAGAGGCTTCCAGGGAAACTCAGAGGCCCCGTGGAGGCTGAGAGGTTAGGAACAGCTCTGTGTTCCACTGATGTGTCTGTCGGTGTTTTCATCAGTTTCACCTTCAGCAGGAGCTGGTATTTAGTTTGTTGAATATATTTTTAGGAAACATTTCATGGCATTTATTGGAGATTACAGAGTACAGCTTATGTACTTATGTACAGCACATATGTGGATGTGTGTGTCTTGGTGTGTGTATGCATTCTTGCGTGTTTCTTCGTGTGTGTCAGAGCTTGTTGGTGTGTGTGTGTGTGTGTGTGTGTTTGTATGTGTGTTACTGAGCATGAGCAGGCAGAATCTCCCTCTAAGCAGCTGTCAGAGCAGCGCTGGCTATCGTCTTCCCCGGGGGGTCGGCCTGTCAACTTGTCCCACTGACGTCTCTCCTCTCTCAGCCTCACCTCGTCTGGCCCGGGGCTGGTTAAGATGTGTGTGTGTGTGTGTGTGTGTGTGTGTGTGTGTGTGTGTGTGTGTGTGTGTGTGTGTGTGTGTGTGTGTGTGTCCTGCTCCTGCTCCTGCTGGGGCCCTGGCAAATCTGATAATTACTGACCTGACAATGAAACCCCCCGACCCCCCCCACCCCCCAAAAAACATACCCTGAAACCCTTGCGCCCACACCTCCCCTATAGGCGCTGAACAGCCTCCACAGAGAACAGGCTTACAACTTAATACAGACGTACAGTGGCTGATACACAGCAAAGGGCACATGAGATCCCTCCTTTACTTTTCCATACATGAAATACAAATACACACACACACACACACACACACACACACACACACACACACAGTTTTCTCCCCATTCCTCAGATGTTTCACACATGAAACGTCAGAGGAATGAAAACATTTGAAGCCTGAAAGAAAGTTTCGGGGGGAGATGGTGTGTGTTAAAGGGGTGGGAACAGTATGGAAGTCATCATGCAGGTGCTTCGCCCCCTATATGCACTTGTTAAACTCACAAACACACACACACACACACCAGTCACTGCTGTTCAGAGGGCCTTGGTGCAGGATAACGGGTGTTGACTGAGAACAAGCAGCCGTAGCGGCTTTTGTTTTTCCAGCTGGATGAAATCAGATCATCTGACTGTTCACTTCTAATTATTATTATCATTCCTTTGACTTTATGATCTTTGGTTCTTCAGCTTCCTCTGCACCCAGTGGGGTGTTCACGCACTTTAAACAGGGAGCTGATTATCAGTCGTCATTTACACACGAGATATTAAAGAGTTCAGCTCTGTCTGCTGCTGGATGGGATGAAAACATGAACGACATATCTGATTCTTCCTCTGTTGTTTTTCAGCCATTCTGGCAGCATGACTGAAAATCACAGCAGCTATCACATCAGGACATTTTGTAACGACATCCCTGGTCCCCCAGAGGATGAGGTGATCTGCTAACTTTACCTCCAGCGCCACCATGAGGTCGACTTTTGTGGTTTTGAGTGAAACGTCTCAACAACTTTTGCATGGATTGTTATAACATTTGCCAGACACATTCATGATCTCCTCGGGATGAATCATAGTTTATTGCTGCTACAAACCCCCGCATGAAGTATAGCTGCACTCCACTGCTACAGTTATTGGGGCATATAAAGTACAGTCGACTTTACCATTAGGGGAGCTGTACATACACTTGGTTATTACAAACCTAATACAGATTCAGATTCAAAATTGTCAAATCAGGGTTTGGTCGAGCAGGTCTTTCCCCTCTGACGCTCACCGGCCACTAAAACATCACTCTCTTTCACCCTCCTGAAAAATGTCTGAAAAGCCTCTGTCAGCCCCGTAGCCTGAAGTCAGCAGGAGAGCAGGAGCCGGGATCACAAAACGTCCATCATGTCGACAAATTGACTCAATCAGCTTCATGCAGGAGCATTAGCCCCTCGCCCCTTTGAAATTCAACACTGTTGACGGTTCACCAGAGTGTTTCTGGAGAGGGAAAGGAAAAAAGTGGAGGAGAGAAGGAGGCCTCATCATCTCTGGCAGTGACAGAATGAGAGGGGAGCAGCGGGAGATGTGTGTGTGTGTGTGTGTGTGTGTGTGTATGTGTGTGCTTGTGTAGTGTTGTCCTTCTGAAAACCACTTTGAGTTTTTAGAAAAGTGAGGTCAGTTTTTATCTGATATGTGTTAGAATATGTGTGTATGTATTAATAATGTTTGGGTTAGTTTTAAACTCATGGGAAATGAAGGTTAGGAGTGTGTGTGTGTGTGTGTGTGTGTGTGTGTGTGTGTGTGTGTGTGTGTGTGTGTGTGTGTGTGTGTGTGTGTGTGTTGGAGAGTCACACTTCACTGACACAAAAACATACTACTCTAGCTGCAGGAGGGCTGGAAGTGGAGGCTATACAGAAGTGAAGCTGAGGCTATTCATCAAACAATTCAGATCAAAGACAGGAGAGAGAGAGAGAGAGAGACGGAGTGGTGGAAGAGGAAGAGGAAGAGAAGAAGAGAAAAACACACCTGGATGTGTGCATAAACCACCACACATGAACGTCACTAAGTACATCTACTCAGCACTTAAGTAACAGCTGTTTCGTGTTTCTTTATGCTTCTATTTCACCACATGTCATAGGCAAAGATTTCACTTTTACACATTGATCTAACAGCAACAATTACTCCCTACAGACTGAGGCTTTTCATCCAAGATGTCAGAGATCAGTTTGTGAAACATGACACGCTGTGTTAAAAATGCAACTACCCAACAGTATCTTAAGTTGCTGAAATTAGCTCTGCCTCGTCCGGCTTTAGCAATGTTGTTTACATGTTAATCATACAGTTAGGGCTGCAATTAATAAATATTTTCATTATCAATTAATCTTCATATTATCTTCTCAGTTCATTGATTAATTGCTTTGACTATAAAATGTTATACTGGAAAATGCCCAGAACAAGTTTCCAAAATCCAAGATGGCGTCTCCATGTTGCTTGTTTTGTCTAAGTCTAAAACCCAAAGATATCAAGTTTAGTTTAATGTAAGACAAACAAAGGCAGAAAATCTTCAAGTCTGAGAAGCTGGAAACAGCCAGTGCTTGACATTTTTTATTGATGAATCCATTATCATTATAGTTGCTGATTATTTTCACTTCAGCTCTACATACAATAATTTATCACATAATATAATACTTACATGTTAGAAGGCCATTTTGAATCATGGATACTTCAGATTTTAGGTTTATTTTGCAGAAAAGTCTCTTGTATTAAGTAAAATTTCAAATGCAGGACTTTTACACTGTGCCACCACTAGTTTTATTTCAAAAAGTAGAGAATCCGATTATTTATTTCATCAGTGGTGACGAAGACATGGAGGGAAAGATGGCGATAAAATACAGTGTATGAATGTGGTCTGAAAGTCAAGATGACTCCACAGAGACTGCACTGGTCCTGCACATCCCTCTGCATGCTCACACTGACCTCTTGTGGCAGAACACAGGTCCTGCTTCGACACGTCGCACACATTCTGATACTCATCAATACCGCGCTCTGATGATTTTGATAACACACTCAACTTATCTGAACCACTTACTGCTTATCACCCGGTGTTTAAGTAAATCATACATACATACATACATACATACACACATACACACATACATACACACATACATACACACATACATACATACACACATACATACATACACACATACATACACACATACATACATACATACACACATACATACACACATACATGCATATACATATACACGTATATATTTATATATTTATATTTTTTATTGTTTAATTTTTAAAAAAAAATTTTTTAACTAATACTTTTTTTTTTACATATATGTGATTTATTTATTTATTTTTACATTTCTGTGCTGTCATTGGCTCTCTCCGAGAACACGTCAGCGTTACGTGCCTTCCCATTGGCTGCCCGAGCTACGCCTGTCTAAGTTTGTTCTGAGCCATCGTCCTGATCCAGCTGGGTGAAGGTGAAGCCGGCCCCGTCTCGCCTTCTCTCTCTCTCTCTTTCGGCCCGTCGCTGGAAGCGCCCTCTCCCGTCTCCTCCTTCTGCACCGCACCGGGATCATCTGCTTTGCCCCGAGCCATGTCCCTGTTCAGCGATGTCCCGCAGGCCCCTCCCGTGGCGGTCTTCAAACTCACCGCCGACTTCAGAGAGGACAGCCACCCGCAGAAGGTGAACCTGGGAGTTGGAGGTAAGCGATGGCTGCTGTCGGCTGTAGTCGAAGCTAAGTTAGCTTGCTCTAGCAGTGAGGCCGCCGACTAAGCGCTGCTGCCTCCGACTGAGCTCCCTAGCCTCGTTTAGCTACCTAGCCTTGTGGGTCCCATTCGAAGCGGCGCTTGTGTAGCAGAGCTTTGGTTTGACCTTCGCTACAAGCTAGCTGTGAAGCTAACGAGCTAGCGCACAAGTTAGCCTCCCCTCACGCTGACAGCGACTCGTGTCAGCTGAGTAGAACCGTTACCGCTGCATCTCTGACACCGGATGAAGCGACACTTTAAGGAAGCGGAGCCTCGCTGTGTGACGGCTCTGTCTGTGAATCGCTTCTCGGCTGAAGAGATTTGCCGCGATGGAGCTAAAACATACATCAGGTGTCGGCCGCCGACTCACCTGTGTCCTTGAACGCATCATCCTCCACTGAACCAGAGCCACTGTCTAAGTAAGTGGTGACATTTATCATGTTCTCTAAGCTCCTACAGGAACATGAAGACCGAGACTTTCTGGTTTGGTGAAAATCTGATCTCGCTGCTCCTGTGAGTTGTGAAGCTGTCAGATCGACGCCTTTACAGGGAGCCTCAGGAACCAGCATTAGTGTAGTTAATGTGGTGTGACAGCTTGTTTTGAATCTAGGGCTGTACACCTCAAACTCAGTGGAGTACACGATATGAATAACAACAGAGCCCTTCAGTATCTCGCAGGCCATTTTCATAAGGTTGGAGTGGCTGAAAACATGAATCCTTTGAATTCTGGAATGTACAGATTAAAAAAAAAAGGATAATCACAACAACAGAAAGTCAAATCATGGTTTATTGTAAACCTGACATCGTTAGTCTTTTATCCTAGTTATAATTACACCACAGACCTCAGTTGAGATGAGCCCTGGAATTTACTGTCCTGTCATGCATGAAAACATGTACTTGTATGTAGTTGTGTGTGGATGTGTGTGTATTCCATCACTCTCATAATAGATAAAATAGATAATTGCAGTTAAACTTTAAAAAAACAGAGGCAGTCATTTATTGTTGGAGTTTATTGGCCTTAGAAAACTATAGATATATATAGTCTCATATCATGGAACAAATATTGTGTCAATAAATAGTTAAAACACTGCAGACATTTGTAGGTCTGTGAACAATCAGCATCAGTGCTTTCAGTTAGCAGGAGCATTGTGTTACTGTACAATCATTGTTATTTTCAGCTTTGTGTTGTTTTCTGCATCCTGCTCTTTACTGCTTTGGTAACTAAACACCTGCAGGGTTGTTAAAGTTCACCTCATCTCATGATGCAACGCGGACTCGGACCTTAGCTGCACTTTTGCGGCTCGTTGCCAAAACACGTCTGAGGGTACCAAACCAGTTTGGTCTGGAAATAATCAGCAAAGGAAAAACAAATCATCAGAGAGCCTTACTCACACGACACGGTATATTCCAGTCAAGGCTTCTGTGTGATGGGAAGCAGGAAGCAGCAGCAGCTCACACATGGCACAGAAATATTCCTCCAGGTGATCCACTCATCCAGGACCAACACACCTACCAGTTTTGATCTTATAAATGTGTGTGTGCCCTTTGATTCATAGTACTGGTCTACAGCTGTGGTGCAGGCCTGATATTTGATACGGCTCTGCACAGGCCTCAGTACAGTATGAGGGAGCACGAGTTCTTAAGGAGTCAAACATGTGCAACACACACACACTTAGTTTAGTCTGGTTATTAAGGGTGACCTTCAGAGAGTCTGTCTTTAGAGATATTGTTTCAAACTACAAGGTTATGTTGTTAACATTCACAGGTTTAGGCTCCACATGTTGAAATAAAACTAAAAATACTTTGTCCTTGAGAAATGGTGCTGTAGCATGAGGCAGTACGACGATATGCTCTTGACACGAGTAGAAGAAGGACGTACAGAAGCAGAGTGACGGTGTAGATATTGAAGGTTTTTTTTTTTTACTGTAGTGTCAGATGACAATAAACAGTAGCGAAACATATTTTTATATAAATGTCAAGATATTGCACAAAAGCTTTTATTGGTTTGTGTTTTGCTCCGATAGAAACCCAGATGTGATTGATATTCTGCTTTAACTGCAGGGTAACCAGAAGCTTTGTGTCCCTCCAGCTTACCGTACTGACGACTGCCAGCCATGGGTGCTGCCGGTGGTGAAGAAGGTGGAGCGGCTGATTGTGGAGGACGACAGCCTGAACCACGAGTACCTGCCCATCCTCGGCCTGCCCGAGTTCCGCTCCGCTGCCTCCAAGGTCGCCCTGGGAGACGACAGCCCCGCCATCAAGGAGAGCAGGGTGAGACACACGCTGGCGTAGAGTGATCTGCATACTGACCCAACCGTGGCTGACATGACAAAATGCCTTCATCCCCAAAGTTTCTGTGTGCTCAGTACCGCACAAAAACACAAAACAACCACACAAAACAAAAAATGAAGTCGTAGGATTCTGAGCTTTGCTAACCTGTGATGGGCATTTGTCCTTATGTTTGACAATCCTTGTGCTATGGACCATATTTCCATTATCTCTCTTTTATCCATCCTATGACCCTCCTGCTGTTGTCTCTCTCAGGTTGGAGGAGTCCAGGCTCTGGGCGGGACCGGTGCGTTGAGGATCGGGGCGGAGTTCCTGCGGCGCTGGTACAACGGCACCAACAACACAGACACGCCCGTCTACGTCTCAGCACCGACCTGGGGTTCGTAAACAGCTGAAAAGCAAGTGTGATATTAGTCAGTGCTCTAAACGTCTGCTGCTGACGTTGGAACAGGAATAGAATAATAACATGGTTTGCTTTTATGATGAGTGGGTGGTATTAATGTGGGCCACAGTCAGATTCATTGTAGATTCAGGGTTTTAAACATCTGCTTTATGTCCTTCTTCCTCCCAGAGAACCACAATGGTGTGTTCGCTGATGCTGGCTTCAAAGACATCCGGCCCTACCACTACTGGGATGCTGCTAAGAGGGGCCTGGACCTCACCGGGCTCCTGGATGACCTGGAGGTGAGGAGGGACCGGCGCAAAGGGTGCACGCTTGCTCCGTGTTAGCGTTTTCACATCATGATAGTGAATCTACAAAAAAAAAAAACATCTGTGTGAATCCTGTAGTTTGTGCAGTTTTTTTTTACAGGAACAGGAACAATTAAAACTAAGATCAGAAGTTTTGGGAACATTCTTTCACGTGTCTTATTTTTCCATCTTTGGCTCTGATTCCTTCCCTCTCCACAGAAAGCTCCAGAGCACTCCATCTTCGTGCTCCACGCCTGCGCACACAACCCCACCGGCACCGACCCGACTCAGGAGGAGTGGAAGAAGATCGCAGAGATCATGAAGGTGAGTGTGTTTTCTCTTCTGCACACAAATGTGCCGTGTCAAACTCTCCTTACATTTCCTGTTGAGTCTTCACCTTTCTTACACTGCACATACTCCACAGAATCTTTGTTATTTCTCTGTTTCCTTCTCCAGAGGAGGAAGTTGTTTGTGTTCTTTGACTCGGCGTACCAGGGCTTCGCCTCTGGCAGCCTGGACAAAGACGCCTGGGCGATCCGCTTCTTTGTCTCTGAGGGATTCGAGCTCTTTGTAGCTCAGTCCTTCTCCAAAAACTTCGGCCTGTACAGTGAGTACAAGTAACCTAATAATAACCTGTATAACCACACAGTATACGCTTTGTTAACAGAAGCATCAGTCGTGTAATTCCTCTCTTGCTCTGCCGCTGTATTCAGATGAGAGAGTGGGGAACCTGACAGTGGTTGCCCATGACAGCGAGAATCTGACCCGCATCCTGTCTCAGATGGAGAAGATTGTCAGGACGACCTGGTCCAACCCGCCATCTCAGGGAGCACGCATCGTCAGCAAGACCCTCAACTGC
The DNA here is from genome assembly GCF_017976425.1 of Toxotes jaculatrix. Lineage (NCBI taxonomy): Eukaryota > Metazoa > Chordata > Actinopteri > Toxotidae > Toxotes > Toxotes jaculatrix. Next base: position 2,155,778 of record NC_054397.1, on the reverse strand, counting down.
CCCGAGCTGTTCGCTGAATGGTATGATCCCTCTGACATTAGGCAGTGAGCATCAGCTAAATCGCTGCTGGGTGATGGCTGGTTGTTTATCCTTTCACCTCTGTCCTCCGCCCTGCAGGAAGGGTAATGTGAAGACCATGGCAGACCGGGTTCTGCTGATGAGGGATCAGCTGAAGACAAAGCTGCAGGCTCTGGGCACCCCGGGCACCTGGGACCACATCACCCAGCAGATTGGCATGTTCAGCTTCACCGGCCTGAATCGTGAGTATTAAATACACACACACACACACACACACACACACACACACGTTTAGTTACATCCAGCTGAACAGATGCTGTTATACAAGACTGCCATAGATATTCTCCCTCCTACAACCACGGAGCATCCATTTGTCTTAATGTAGAAAAGCAACAGAGAGCTGAGTATGTTCAGTAGAAAGTAGTTTCAGATTGTTTTACCAAAAGAAGAAGAAAGAATGAAGCACCATTTCTTCTTCTACACCCTGCGTGACTGTCGCTGTGTTGCCATGTGCCTTGCAGCCAAACAGGTGGAGTACATGATCAAAGAGAAGCACGTGTACCTGATGGCCAGCGGTCGCATCAACATGTGCGGTCTGACCACCAAGAACATCGACTATGTCGCTCAGTCCATCCACGAGGCCGTCACCAAGGTCCAGTAAAGGCCGCTTCCGTTGTCCGCCCACTTCCTGCCTCCTGTACGCCACAGGAAGTATCCTCATGCCCTCGTGTGTGTGCCCCCCTGTGCCCCTTCCTCTGCTTATCCTCTCCTCTGATTGGATGAACTGCAGCAGGTTTTTTTTTTTTGCAGTTGAACCAATAGGAGGACAGATGTGTTTCTCCCCCTCACACAGAAGTATAAATCTTTGGGAGGTGCAATGACGTTAGGGAAACTCTTGAACAGTTAGGTATCGCTGTCATCAGAGCTCTGTGTACCCACGTGTGTGGGAGATAAAAGTTAAAATGTCTTTTATCCAGGTCCCTTCATTTTTAGATTTCCTGCCTTTGTGCTTTCCCAATCATTTCTGCTCACAAACGGTCCACTGAGTTTTTGTTTGTCTCACGTTGGACATCAGAACGTGGGCTGATGAGAGACTTTTTAATGAAACTGTTGTGCTTCCTCAATAATGTATAGCACTTCCAGGGATTAGATATGTTGAATCTGTAGTATTGAACAAATGGCAGTACAGAGAAGTTCATGTAAATAGATGTAATCACGGCTACAGGTCCTACCATTTCCTGCAAGAGCACTGAACTCCTGCTTTTCTTTAGCTCTGAAAACATTTTAAAAAAATCAAACTCATGTTTTCAAGCATCAGAATTTGCACACAGTAATTAACTGCCCCCCGCAGACTGAATCCCGACGTGAGTGAAGCGACGGTTCGTTTTAATTTTAGACGTGTTGAAGAAAACCGGTCAGCACAATCAACTCATCCCAGCAGATTTATTATTCTGAAGTCTAAAGCAGGGCATTACGGGTTTCACGGTTATTGTCTCTGTCATGTGACGTGGTTGAAAGGTCATTTAAAGGTAATGCATGTTCCTGGTGTTGGGGTTTTTGCCTTGTCATTACTGTGCAGCTATGTAGAAGATCGTAACGTTATTTGAAGTCCACGACGCGACTGTGTGTGTGTGTGTGTGTGTGTGTGTGTGTGTGTGTGTGTGTGTGCCATCAGTGAACAAAAATCGCCTCTCCGCTCTGTCACTTCCTTCTCACCCTGCAGTGTCCTTACTGTGTCACACAACGCCTCTGTATAGCCAGGTGATGTTAACGAGCCACTCTGATCAGACCTCAGAGCCTGACACCTGTTAGCCACTCAGCCACACTCCCATTATGTGGTGTTGTCTGCAATGGCACGAAGCAGTATGTGTGTTCATACTGAAATAAACGATAAACCACAGGAACCGACCGATCTCTGCGCTGTGCCTGCTTTTTTCCACCCACACCTGCCTTAGGTTTTACAGTTTCTACTAACATCTGCATTTACAGACGCGATCGTGACAAAACCTCAGAAAAAGACCAGAAGACTCAGATTCTGAAGCTGACTCTGCTCTCAGCCTGCTGCTAAAGCAGCTTGGAACACCAGCTTTTGGTTCTGTTGCACTCACCGTCACTCACTATTTGAATTTCTGGTTCCTCCTGAAGAGGGTAAATTTTAACAGGTCACAAATATGGAGTTTAATGATTTAAACAAATGGTCAGTCATTTCCTCAAGCAGCTGGACTCTGTAGATTTTAGCACACGTTCCTCAGGCTGGAGGAAAGAGTGGGTTTGTCAGGGACTATTTTCAGTGGTGGATTAATACACATTTGGTTGTCCAGTGAGTGCTTCTAGCAGCAGGACAGAGCACTACAGTGTGTGTGTGTGTGTGTGGTCGATCTTATTTCTGTATATTTTGATGCAAAATACCATCACATGGTTGCTTTCTACTTTTGCGGGTATCAGGTCATCATAGTCTGTTCAGAAACACTTTGCTCTTTCATCCACACAGCAAAACAGCTGAAAACAACACAAATGTCCGCTGAGCACCAATCAGACGTCAGCAGAAATACTGAAAACTGATGTGAGAAATCAAACGGATCTGAAAAAACTTGTTCATCACACCCAGAGTCTAATCGACGACATCCTGCAGCAGAAGCAGCAATGTTCTGGTTTTGACCTCAAAGGATGATGCTGATTGGCTGTGGCCGGTGCTCCAATGCAGCAAAGTGACTCAGCAGGTTTGATATATTGCACACAGTGGGGATGCTTCCCCTCTCCCTCTCCGCCTGTTACATTAGCCAATGAGCACAGTTAGAAAGCACCGCTCCTCCCACTGTTTGATCCTCCCCAGCCTGCGATGGATTGATCCGGGTGTGTGAAAGTCAATACTACTGTGAGAACCCCCCCCAAAAAAACCCCCCACACACACAGTCCTCTGTGCTGCAATGGCACAAATGTGATCCTGCAAACTCAGTCTGACGGAGACACACCCGTCCATCTTGTCCTCTCAGCTCCAGTGGTGTGACTTTTCCCAGGCTTTCAAATTAATTTCACAAATTTTTCCTTCTGTTTTGAAAACATTTATTAGATCAAATTTTGAGATTTTAAGGCTCCAAAATTAGTTGTATGATAATGCTGTAACATCCAAGTAGGAATCTCGATAAATAAAACTCATAAAAGCCATATTTTTTAAAGAAGGCCCTACAAATGATCCTACCATAAATATTTAAATAATAAACCCTCAGTCTAAATATATTTGGAGCTCAGTGTGACCCTGTAGGCGTCTCCGACAGGTGAGTAAGGTTCATTTCACTCAAGCCACTGCCCAAAATATCTCTTACTGGACAATGGATCTATTTTTACTCAGCAAACATTTTGACTTGTCGTAGCAGGAAAAGCACAGATGTTACTAATAACTAGTGAATAACAAATTCAGCGTTTCTCGTCCACAAACTGCCGAGTCATTCACATTAAAAACTTTGCACTAAGTGTTTTCAGCTGAGCTTGTTAAAGGCATCCCACAGCATTTTACCATTCTGGAGAAACTCTGCAGTTCAGGCTCAGTTTGAACAACAAAGTGTGTCCAACCCGTATGTTCATTTTCAACTCCCGCCACCAGGGGGCAGCAAATATGATATGTAATCCAGAGAATAGTCATGTTGGATACATTCACCTCTGATCCTACACAGATTTTTACAAAAGGAATAAAGATGATAAAAAATCTTTATCCTCTTTGTATATTTCACTCCTCTTTTTATTGATAATCCCTGCTTTGTCATTTCCATCTGTCACTTTCTTAATTCCACTCTGTCAAATCCACGACCACTCAGACATTTCTGTTGGCACCATTCTGTTGGCCAATTATCTTCCTGCTCACTTTCCTGGAGCCAATCAGTGACTGATCTTTAAATGGCACTGTTACTTTCAGTCATACAATTGCCACGCCCACCTCCCACCTCCCCATCACCACCTGCATCCTCCTGCAGGTTGATCCAAGTGCTTCAGCTGAAAAGTTCCACCTGCCAAATTTACTCCACTAAAACCAGTGTCCAGACTCCAGTGGATTCTGTCTTTCTTGTCTTTATTGGCCTAAAGCCTGTCAAGATGCGTCCCAGTGATGGGCCGTAATCTCCAAAATCTTTCTGTGCTGATAACCTCACTAAACATACCACTTTCTGTTGATGCCTCCATTAAGAATTGTGCATGCAGATTTGACAGCAGTATCTCAAGCTGACCACAAACTCAGCAGTATAAATAATGTAGTGTTCATATGCTGTAGGTGTCCTATAGGGGTGAACAGTCCCTGCAGTCAGACGCTCAGTCTCACTTCACCTCCAATAAAGAATAGCCAGAAAGAACGAGCTTCATGTAAATAATTGAAATGGGTCTAATAAAAAAAAAAGGCTCGGGTCAGGTGATGATTATTTAAAGAGGCTAAGTAATCACAGATTGTGTGATGAATAAATCTGAACTGAAATGAAAGCCTGACCCCAGATTTCTAAATCTCTATGCAGGCAGGGAGCCTCCTCCACACACTGTGTACTTTGTTGAGAAGCGTGAGCCAATCTTTGTTTTGTAAAGCGAAGATTTCTTTTAAAAACTGACATCCAGACACAATTTGGATTTAAAATACTTCGTGTGTAGATAAATATAAGATTAAAAAAAAAAAAAGAATGAATCTAATTAGAAGGTGACAGGAATTAAACAGGTGACCTTTCAAATCAAAAGCCCAAACACAAAGCAGCTACTTCACTTCTGTTTAGTTGAGATTTCTCCTGTGCATTTCAGAGCAGAACAAAACAGCAGCATCTTTGGTGTCTTCCATCTGTTTCCTTTAGCTCCACTGGAGAAGTGACCACACGTGAGGAGGGTACATCGTGTATAAAAACTCTTATTTTTTTCTACAAATCTTTTACATTCGCAGTCATTCCTTTATATACGAGCATCAGCATGAAAAACCTGTGAAGACGAGAGACTACCCCCCCCCGTGATAAAATGGTGTCTTCCATCTGTGTTTTCTGTACATTCCTGGTGATGGGTCCACTTCATAATCTCCGGGCCGTGGGGGTGTGTGGAGTGTGTCCTCAGATAAAACTCTGATAGCTGTAGTTCAACCACATCGTCTTTACAAACAGCTTAAAGAACCATCAGATGATGGAGTGTTCGGGTCTGTTTCATACACGCCCTGCTAGGTTTTCACCAGCGGCTGTTCTGAAATGTCCTCTGGTGTTTTCTCTCCTTCGCGAGACTTTTTCCTCTTCTTGTGGCCTGAGGACACAAGACATGCTGTCAGCTATGGAAAAGACAAAAGAACTGAGCATCATTCGAAGATAAGGCAGCAGAGGACGGCGCTCTTCATCACAAAGTTGCGGATGCAACATAAACGATCATAAAGGTATTTATCAAAGAAGGAACCTAAACATGTTTTTAACATGACAGTTTGATTTTTTTTACAGTCATTATTGTGGAAAGCATAATAACTAATTTCATCATAATGTTGTGTTATTGCAAGTTGTAAATAAATGTATATAAATACAGAAACAATCAGAAATCAGTGGCTGCCCGGTGAGAAGGAAATACAGTCAGAGCTTAATGTCTTTGTATTTTTTCTGTCTGTATTTAGTTAGTTAGGTTTATGAGCTTTGCTTTGCTGACTGCTCAGCGGTAATGTTCACATCTATAGAGTGAAAAAAAAAAGTGGAATGGTCCTTGAAGAAACAACATGAGAATACAAAGTAGGCAAGTTCAAAACACGAATGTAAGCTTAAATAGGAGGCAGATTCTGGAGGGGAAGCTGTGATTGTGAGAGTGTATACATGTGGATCAAAGCCAAGGAGGGAGGGGGAGAGAGAGAGAGAGTGTGTAGAAAAGGCTGGTGAATAAGAGGCTTGTGTGTGTGTGTGTGTGTGTGTGTGTGTGTGTGTGTGTGTGTGTGTGTGTGTGTGTGTGTGTGTGTGTGTGTGTGTGTGTGTGACTGACTGAGTTTGAGCAGGAGTTTCTTGCCCAGTGTGTCCTCTGAGCCGCTCAGCGACAGGCTGCTGATGAAAGGGGATGTGTCCGTTTCTATGGGAACAGAGGCCATGTCTGAGAGAGAGAGAGAGAGAGAGAGAGAGACCTAGTCATGACCCTGTCTATGATGAATAAGGCTGGTCCCTGTTGGAGGACAGATTAAAGTCCTGCATGACTCTGAGTTTGTAAACAAGATGAAACCAGCGACGTCGTGACAACCAAGTTTTCAGAATTTGCTGCTTGAGGAAAGATTTTGATGAAAAAATGAAATGTCTGCACACGGTGAGGATCTGTGCTCACACTAACGGCCCAGCCCTTCGTCTGTTCATTAAACATGAAGGACAGACAATGAGGACGTGTTATGATGATGTGGAAATGGAGACAGACTTCGTACCAGTGTGCGTGTCCGTCTCAGATCTGTCCTCTCTGATGTAGGGGATCTCATCCATCCTGAGAAACACTGAATCGCTGGGACTCTTCTGGCCGTCAGATTTACTCCCTGAATCACACACACACACACACACACACACACACACACACACACACACACACACACACACACACACACACACGTACAAATGAGGCCTTTTAATCTACAACAAGCAAACACAAATCCAGTGTTTTAAAAGTCCCTGGAGTCCAGGATACTTACGGACGATGCGGTTCTTCTCGTTCAGCAGGGAAGTGCTGTGCGTGACCCCGGACTGCTGTCCCTGGGTTCTTGCCGAGCCGGGCCGGACGGGCTCCCTGGGCGGGGGCATGAGGGTGGCTGTGGCGTGCTCCCGGGGCATCCGCGTGGCCGCATGCTCCGCTGTCGGCGGGTCTGGGGTCGGAGTGTTGCCTTCTGTCAGACGGGTGTCGGCATCGGGCGTCTGAGGAGAGCTGTCCATCCGGGTGGCTGTTACAGCATTCTGGTAGTGGCTCCGGGTGATCTGACACAGGGAGCATTATGGGTATTATTCATTAAGAAATCATCTGACACTTTAAAACACTGTTTTAATGTTCCCCCCACTGAAGGTGTCACCTTGATGATCTGGAGATGTGTGAGCTGTCTGACAGAGTAATCTGGCAGGTAGACGTTCCCCCCTCCGTTCAGCTGTCCCATGCTTCCTCCGTACAGCATGGACTCAGAGCGGTCCAAACCACTGCTGCGAGAGGGGGATCTGTGGACTGCAGAGGGAGCAGAGGCTGTGAGTGTTTTATCAAACATGCATGTCCATGGGGGACGGAGCGGAGCCGGCGTTGTGCAGTGAATCACCAGTGAGCTCGGGGGTGCTGCTTCGTTTCTCCCCCCTCCTCTTAATATGCAACGGGCCCTGCTGCTAGCTGAAGGCTTTCATTCATGTGAGGCACTTCACTCCATGAATGCTGCATTCAGGTGTTTGGCAGTTAAATGACTTGGAAGTGTTCGCATGTTTTAATGCATTCAGACCAACTTAAATGCCACGGCCGAGGAGTGCGGGTGCTGCTGGTCGGTCTTTTTCACCCTCACAGAGCCGCTGCACGCTTAAGAATGCAACACCTTCAAAGTTTAAGGTGTGTAATTGTGTATTTGTACCTGTTGGCATGATGGCAGGTACCCCGAAGTAAGAGAACGCTCCATTCTCGAACCTCAGCGCCTCTTTACCAAACTCCACTTCAACTCGACCCTGAAGAAACAAACCAGAGGAACACAGAAACACAGAGTGTTGACATCATGGTTGATGGTAATTGCTTAGTGTTATTTAGGCTTAAAATTCTCGACAGCCCCATAGACAGGCACTGGCAGTTAGCTCTTCGCTAAAGCATCGGCTGAGCTAGGCGGCTACATCCAGAGGCCTCCAGCTACCTCCAGCGGTTGACAGGGGCTGCAGTGTCCGTGTTTGTTAGCCAATGTTCGGATAGGTTTTTGTGACAGTATGGCTTGTTGTAGTGTAGACTGTACTAACCGACCGTCGAAGGAGTCTGTGTTGCAGTTTTTTTCGGTAAGTCAATTTCTCACTATTTTACCTGGATGTTTACACTAATTAGCATGTATTAGCATATTTTGCCGCTGGCCTATGACTTGATTGCCGATTTCTGGTCGCTGCTGATACAGATAGAGGACCGGAGCAGCTAATGTTAGGAACGCTGCTGCGGTGTGTTCCGTCCGTTTATTGCCCCCCCACAACTCCACCAAACCCTGCAGCTCCACCTAAAACCTCTCCATCTGAAACAGTCATGTTTAAAACACAGCAGCAACATTATGATCTCTGTTGTATGCTGTGTGTCGCGGTTACACGGGGTCGAGCTAGTCGGGACTCGGAGACTGTCGTGTGATGGATGTAGCTGCCGCTTAGCTTGTTAGCCTAGCTGATTAGCTTTAGGCTAGCTCGGTTGCTCCGAGCTAAGTGGCCGGGTTCTCGGCCGGCTGACCTCGGCTGACCCGTAGAGTAACCGCCTCTTCGCCAAATATGGAAAGTACACTCCCACTAAAATCCAAGATGGCGCAGCTCTAATGTCCATGGTTTGGTCACAGAGCCGACTCCCCGAAACCAGTGGGTGACGTCACGGGTGCTACGTCCATGTTTTATAGAGTCTATGGTTGAAGGCAGATACCTGCAGCACCAGGATGAAGTAGTCCACTGGTTTGTTGCGCTGGAATAGAAAGTGCTGCTGCGCTCGCTTGTTCTTCTCATCAAACTTGAGCTCCTGAACCACGCTGGGGTGTTTGATCAGCCTCAACAAGATCTTCTCTGAGATGTGAGCTGGTTTGAAGGGCTCCACCTCTGATGGAGGGAGGAGAGGAGACTGAGTAAGTTAGGATGGAGATACAGTTACACAGACACACAGTAGCGAGGCGATACCCCTGTTACCTGTGGAGAGGAAGCGATGTGTTGCCAGGAGAAGCTGAGGAGAAATCTTCACCTTCATCTCGTTCTCGGACAGCTTGAAGATGGAGAAGTCCTGCTGCTTCCGCTCGTGGTGAGAAACGCGACGCTTGGTTCGATTATCAGCTGACGGCACAGACACACACACAGACTGAGCGTGTTCAGATCATACAGGTGCCAAACACTTTGACGCGTGTTTGTGTCGGAGCATGTGTGCGAGCCGTGCATACGTACTGTAGAGGTCGGTCTCATCCAGGATCTCTGATTTGATGATCTCCTCGATGACGTCCTCCAGGGTGACGATGCCCATCACCTCATAGAAAGGGTCTCCTTCGCCCTCGTTGTTCACTCGCTGCACGATGGCGAGGTGCGATTTTCCTGGATGCAGAAGGTGAAGAAGGAGCCTCGAGTCAGTGTCATGTTTAAGCCTGAATGAACTTTAGAAAATGTAAGACACTCGGATAAAGGAAAACATCAGTGACAACAAAAAAAAAATCTATAATGAGGGGAAAAGTTATGAAAAATACCAAAAAACTAGTCGAGAAATATGTCACATCTATGCTAAAACCCAGCACACAAGCTCACGTAGAGCGGTTGTGTGTCTGTACTGTATGTGTGGGTTTATGATTGGTACAATGATTCAGAGTCTTTGTGCGCACTGAGTGGGAGCAGAGCTGTTCAGTCTGAGGTTCAACAGCAGGAGCTGAATGGAGTGGGTGTAACAGCGGGGAGGATTCAATACAAAAACACACACACACACAGTCACTGGATGCAACAACACAATCCATCACACAAATACACTCAGGTGACGTCTCCAGAGTCTGCAGTTCTTCTGCTGCGTTCGCCTCCAGGATGATGAGTGTGTGTGTTTCTGGAGCTAAAATCTTGGGCTGTTTCCAAAGATAAATGGAGCCGTTAATAATCTCTGCAAAACTCATTCAGCGGCAGATTTTTACAGAGGAAGAGAATCAAAACAGAGCCATTATCAGAGCGGCTGAAAGGATCCGAGATGGCTTATTTCATTCAAGGAGGGAGGGGTCTGCCAACAAAGCAGAAGAAGAAGAAGAAGAAGAAGGCAGCGGGTTGTGTGTGTTTGTCCTGATGCCAACATGTGTCCAACGAGACACCACACTGCAGACAGCAGCACTTGAGGTTGCAGTCATCCATCTGTTGCATAATTCACAACTTTAGAAATGCGTAACGTGCACATGTGCACACACAGACACACACACACAGAAATATACACACTGACAGAAAACATAGAGAATCCTTGTTTGTAGAGTTCACTTCTCCTCAACCATCTGGATCTAAGTCAACTTCTCTCTCTGCCTGCCAAATCCACCCCCCCCCCCACACACACACAGGAACACACAGACACACACACACAAATGCACACGACTCTGGCAGAGATGCATTCAGCTAAGTGGGTCAGCCTTACATACAGAGCAGGCCAGTGGAGAGAGAGGAGAGAGCATTTACAGCTGACGTGCATCTGTTTTAAACTGTGTCAGACTCACTGGAGTCAAATCACATTTGGAATTTAATATTTAAACAACTGTTAACATCAAGTTTATCTTCATTTATCTTTGTGTGTCTGTAGGTGCACATGTGCGTTACTCACTGAGAACTTGATCCCAGAAAATCACGTTAAGTAAAATTCTGTGACATAACTGGGATATTGTTTCTGGAGAGAGAGGCTGTTGTTGTCTCTTTTGTGAATTGTGTAAATTGACCTTTTACTGTCGGACAACAGGTCACGCGGCACTTTCACCTGATGGACTGCATGAACATTTGACCGATGTTTAAGTGGAAGCCGTCCTTCAGTTTTGAAGCATCACGTTCTGTTTTCCACCAGTGACTCCACATCTGAATTTAAACTGGACATCAGAGTTAATCTACAACATCCCTTTAAATCTGGATGGTGAACTGTTCCACTGTGATTACTCCTGTTGCCCAGCGCGGCTTTAAAAACTGTAAATCCTGCAATGTGCTTATATACGACCCAGAAATAACACTGCCTGTCCCTGTAAAACTGGTTCAGCACCGCGCAAGAAACAGAGTCTTTAAAATTAAACAAGCAATACTGTACATTAGGGAGTCAGGAGCCCGTGCACAACAAATATTTAGAAATGGTCAAATTTGTCCCTCGTAATTATTTTCATTAATCAGATTCCTGTGTTTGTGCAGCTATTAGTCCTTTACAGGCCCCAAACAGTGACCTAACTCAATGCCGTGCTGCTAAATAATCATTCAAAGCAGAGGTGTAATTAGTAACATTAACAACGGTCCAGGTCCATAGAGGAGTCCCGGCGGCCAGGCTGTGAGCCAGCATCCATAACACAAGGGCCCGAGTGGCTGCACTGGAACACAGCCGTGATTAATGAGCCGCGCCTGGGCTGGTTCTCCTTTGACGAGTCAAAATGACGGCTGGAGAAAAGGCCACAGGACAGAACTCCATTAAAAAAAGTCAAAAAAGAAGAAGGTACTTCACTGAAGAGCACAGAGAATAAGGGTAAGATAATGATCGTTTAGTAAGTGTTGACAGTAAAGGATAAAAATCACTCACTGAAAATCTTTTAGGTTACTGTGGATGTCTACATACACTGTAAATGACACTTTATTCCACTGCTTGTGTTTGCAGGATAAGAGCCGATCAGCTGACATGTGTGGAAAGTAACATGAACACAGAGAGCAGATGGCAGGGAGACAAACTGTGGAAGTACAGCACACTGAATATTTCATACTCTGCCTCCTGGGAGACTGTGCAGTGACAAGGACAGAGGGAGAAGAAGAGCGGATGGAGGGGGAGAACATAAAACGCAGCAGGGCGTATATTTCGAGGTAAAAGGGCATTCCTGTGTCATTAATCAGTTCCTGTTAATGGAGGAATCGATTAAATCAGGATTCATCCCTTTTATGTCTTATATGTTCTGTAAGTTAGAAAGTCTGAGGCCTCAAAAGTCCTTAAAGTCACACGCAGACATTTATTATCTTAATTTTGATGTTCTTGTCATTTTGGCTCATTGTTGTTCTGGCAGTGGGGGGTGGGGGTGGGGGGGACGCAGACATGCGTGTGATATTCATCGTTCAGCTTCCATCTGTCTAAACAAGACGCTCCTGGCACTGGAAAAGTTCCCCCGCACCAGCACGCTACTGTTGCTGTTGTTCACAGCGGGGGAAGGTGCTACTTGGCCAATTTGATTTGTGCCAGACATACTGCTTAACATTCAGGCCAAAGAATCCCTCTCCAGTCTCAACAGACCAGCTGACTCTCTGCTACAGCTCTGCAGTGTCTTTAAATGGACTGAAGTCAGTGTTTTACGATGTTTGACAAGCAAATGGACATGTTTTTCCATCAGTTATAGTTTTCTATCCAATAAGATCTTCCACTGCAGTTGATGTGTTCTTTCAGGAACAAAGGATTTGGTGAAAAACCAGATTTAACAGAGGTTTAACCACGAGGTCTCAGTGAAACTGGACAGATTACCCAGACCAGACGTCCCGGGCTGACGTTCACTGTACGTACACTCAGTAACGCAGTAGTTCAGTCTGCCAGCTCACAGAGGAAAGGTTATTTACAGAGGCGGTCGTCTTGTCATGATTCCCAGCACCGTTCATTTACTGTAAGCACAGAGAGACAGAGTGGGGAGTGGCGGCAGCAGATATCTGCCCCTGGAGACACAGCATGCAGGAGGATTCTGGGGATGCTGCAATAAAGCAGTGGTGGCAGTAAATCAGCGGAGGCAGAGCAGAAGAAGTGACGTCCGTCCTCTGACAGTTTGAACAGACTGTGAAAGTGAAAGGTTGCACTGGACAGGTGATGCAGAGAGTGGAGTATATTGGGCGCAGCAGTGCGGGTCATGCTGACTAACCTGAAGCAGCCGAGCGGCGTGGCTCCGATTATTTTGCTGATCTATTGGTGGCTCTTTCATTTTCATTTTTGGGTGTGTCCATGTCTTTACCATCGTGCAGGACCGTTCAGAATCATACTAATATTTATAAAACAAAAAGATTTTTGCAAATCGTGTTTTTTTTTTTTTAGTGTAATTTGAACGTGCAAATACACGATATTATGTTTTACAGCTTTCCATAAATAAAGCACAGCTTAGTTGCAGGATATTTGTATGTACAACAACCTGAATATCACCTTAGGTGTCCAACTACTCAGCAGGCTTGTTGGCTTTTGGGTTTGTAGCTACAGGGTAAAGGTTTGACACACTTCATGCCTGTAAACTACACAGCTGTTTGTACTAGTCTTTGTTTTTTTCCTGGAGCTCTCTGTGGCAGCAGCAGATGCTGCAGGGGTCTCACTGAAACGCATGAGGGAGGCAGCATTTTTCTGCTGCAGTGCCTGAAAGGGTTGTTACAGAGAGACAGAGGCACAGGAACAGAAAGAGAGCAACTCAGGGAGAGAGAGAGAGAGAGAGAGAGAGAGGGAAAGACCCAGTTCATAATCCTCTGCTCTGTGGAGATTATCATCCAGATCTCCAGGAACACACACACAAATACAAACACACAAATACAAACACAAAGCCCCTTTACAGTCAGCAAGACGTATATTGGACGTGTAAGGAGAAGATGAAACACTGATTTTCACTCTGTCCTTACAAAACATGCAAAAATGCAAATAAAGAAGTTGTCAGTCGAGTCCTGTAAACAGAGGCTGCCCGGGTCAAGGTGTCCTTATCTGTTTACCTCCGTCTCTTCCTGTCCTCTCCACAAACCCAGCAGAGAAAAAAAAACACCAAACAAACACAAAAAGCGCTGACCGTGCAGGGTCCCTGAACATGCAGGAGGGTTGTGGGGAGCTGGGAGGACTGTGATTGGCCAATGAGCACCCCACCCATTTTAAAGACTACGATAAAGGAGGAAAGCCAGCTGACTGCATACAGGAGAAAATACTGCTGTGCTGCAGCAGCACTGCAGGCTGGGCTTTCACACTTTTTGATGCAGGGAAGGGTTGTGCGTCCTGTGTGCGCTGTTTTCCAGCTCCAACTCACACAGACACGCATTCACATTTCCCGAGTATCACAGTACCTCACTGTTAAATGCTGAGGTGCCTCGTTAGGGAAGAAAGAGGTTTCAGTATCTTGCTCAGGGGAAGCTCTGCTGCCTGATCTGATTTGTCCAGTCAGTCCAGGGACTCAAACCAGTTTGACAGACCTCTTGTCAAGTGTCCCCAACTTATAGATCTCAGAAATAAAAATCTCACAATGTAATGTCTGATTTTGAATGTGCGTATTATTCAGCCAATAACAGATGTTAACTGTTTGTTCATGATTTTCCCCAAATCATGCACCCATCGTTTTCTAACAGTCCCATCATGGGACATCTGACATGGGACATTGAATCTGGAAAAGTAGGACTGACTGGACCGACAGGTTACAGTCACAGCTCTTATTTTTCTTCAGGTTTTTCAGTATCACCTCACACTGATGACATGAAGATCACACATTGCTAAGCAACAGATACGATGTTGTCAGTGCCTCATGATGAACAGGCCAGTCAGTATCCCCCACCCTAACCTGCTCCTGGAGACATCCGAGACCCGTAGGTTGCCATAGTAACTAGCCACCCATCAGATGCCAGTCTCTAAGTGGGTTTTCCTTTTCTGCGTGCCAACGCTATCTCTGGCACTGCAGCGGGAGAAACACCCCTCACTTCCTTTACATGTCCTGGAGCGAGACACTGAACCCCGGTCCCTGCTCACACCGTGAACAGGGACAGATAAAAGTACCGGAAAAATGTCTGTGAAGTATTTCAAGTGTAAACTGCAGAGAATTTTTATTTTTTGAGATGAACCAGGAGTGTGAGAAATGAGGAAAAGTACAGTAAAGTGTCCTATGGTGATTAGTAGTACAAATATTATGAGGCCTGGTGATGAGGATTTATGTCGGTATAACTTAAGGTTTAATTTGTGTGAGTAAAAATATCTAATCTGAAAATTCAGATAATACTTTGCAGCTAGTAGGAAAACAGAGCAGGTGGTCAGAGTTTTGGACCAGAGCCCTGGTTTAACAGGCCACGTATTACTTTAGGCTGCATAAACCTCTGACACTGCCTTTCATCTGACCCCAGATTTGCCCCCCTGCTGACTCTTTGCCCCAAACACGCAGATAAACAACACGCCCACTCACCCCCTGCGCCCCGCTCACCTTTCTTGAACTCCTCCAGCATGGCGTCCAGTTTGGTGTCGTTGAAGACGCAGTGCAGCGGGTGTTTGTAGAACTGGGTGATGGTCTTCAGCGGGGTGCAGTCATCCGGGTCCACGAACGCCAGGTCCTTGACAAACAGGATGTCCACGATGTTGGACCGCTCGTTCTCAAACACCGGTATCCTCGTGTATCCGCTCTGCATGATCTCTGTCATGGTGTTGAAGTCCAGCACCACGTCCGAGGCCAGCATGAAGCAGTCGGTCAGCGGCGTCAGGACGTCCTCCACGGTTTTGGTGCGCAGCTCCAGCGCTCCCTGGATGATGTTGAGCTCCTCTTTGACCAGGTCGTGGTACGGGTCAGTGACGCGCAGCATCTCCAGGAGTTTCTCTCTGGTGTAAAAGTTGGAGATCTCTTGGTTCAGGATGAGGTCTAGCAGTTTGCTTATGGGGTAGGAGATGGGGAAGGAGAGCACCATCAGCAGCCGCGTCACCCAGATGGTTTTGGACGCGATGGCCAGGCCGTGCCGCGATGCCACCGAGTGCGGAAGGATCTCCCCGATGAAGAAGATGCCGAAGGCGCATATGACCGTGGAGAGCCAGGTCATGCCCAGGATTTGACACATCCACACGGCGAGCGAGGCGTTGATGATCGCGTTCCCCAGGAGTAAAGTGCAGAGGACGTAGTTGCCGTGCCGACGCACAGACTCGATTTTCCGCGCGTAATTCTGCTCCTGGTCGGTGCCGCTGTTCTGCAGGACCTGCAGCTCCACCGGGTCCAGCGCCAGCAGGCTCAGGTTCAGCCCGCTGAACAAGGCTGACAGCCCGAGCAGCAGGACTGAGACCAGAACCTGCAGCCAGAGGTCCGGGACCGCCGAGCGCTCCACCACGGCCACCCAGAAATCTCGCGTCCGGTAGTGTTCCCATTTGGATCCGTCGAAGGCGCACATGGAGTAGTATTTGATCTTCTCCCCCCTCCGCAGGTCTTTGGCCAGCAGCTCCACCAGCACCGAGTTCTGGCTGGAAGCAGACTTGAAAGAGCCTAAAACCTCGATGTCGGACGTCCTGGCGTTCTTGTCCATGCACATGTTCCGCTTCGGGTGAACTTGTCCCTCTCGCCCGGGAGTCGGCTCCTCGATGAAGGCGATCCAGGGCGCGGCGTTGTTGGCGCGAGTCGCCGCGGTGCGGTTGAGCCTCTGCGGGGACGTGGAGTAGTAAACCCGCAGCATGAAGCGGGTCCCCTCGGTGGCTTTCAGCACCCCGTCCTCCACGGACAGTTCCGCTCCGGTTTCCTCCGGACGAAAGCCGAGCAAGCCGAGCGCCGGGGAGGGGAGCAGGGAGCAGGCGGACAGAGAGAGCAGCAGCAGGCGGGACGGAGAGAGGGGAGCCCCGCGGGAGAGCAGGGCTCCGGTTCGGAACCGCGCGGCCGCATCCTCCGCAGCCATGATGCGGTGTGAGATGATGAGTTAGTCCAGGGCTCCCGGGTCACGTGGCACTGCGTGGTTCCGGTCCATGTGGGTGAAGGAGGGACCAGCAGTTCTCCGTTACAGGCGGTGATTATGATGTTCTGCTGAACCGAGAGAGAGATGCGCCCTCCACCGTGAGGTGACGTAACTTTCTAATAATAGCCTCGTGCTCACCACATGAAACAGACAGTAATAGCTCGTTACTGTAACGATCCAGGAGTTTATGACACTCGGTGTCTTATTTTTAAGGACTTTACGATCATCTGTGCCTGTGAGTCTGTCTGTGGCCATGAACAGCGAGTTAGAGCACTTTTAGTTTAGTCTAGTTTTAGTAAATCATATCACGTGCAGGTGGTTGTAAATGATTAACACTGAGTTTCTGATTGCCTTACTGTTTTTACCATTCAAAACTGTGTAAGTTGTAACTAATGGTTCATCACTTTGAAGTAAATAACAAAGAGACCTTATGGGTTCCCAGGTCGTGCAGACTCTTGCACTCCTGATGTATCATCCAGACTTTTCACAAATAGCAAACAGAAAACCAAGGCTAGACTTTCCAGTCAGGTAAAGCAGGCAGCTGCCGGGGGGGCCCATAACACCAGGGGCCCTGAACACCTTGTCTTAGCTGGTTTATGCTATAAATTTTTATTAAAAGTGTGTTTGAATGTGCACACTATCAGCTGACATGTTAAGGTCAGTTTCATCGCCTGATCTCGAGACCCAGTCTTGAGGGTGATCCCTGTGTCAAAATCAAGTTGTACAACCTAAACTTTCTTTAGTTTCCTGATTCATGGCAAATTACCTCAAAACAAACCCGGGGCCAGGTGAGCAGATAAAACGGTGCAGGTCACAGAGGAAGGCCCCAGGTCACCCCAGCAGGTTTTTCTACTTATGAATCATTAGACCTTTTGTATCTTTATTTAAAAGTAAGAGCTGTAAGATATTTGAACATCTGTTGTGATAATTGTGTGGGATTCCTCTTGCATGTTTAGGAGTATTACAGGTTGTATTTTTCTGTCTTATTGTGTCTTGGTAAAGATGTTATTGTGACTGAGTCTTCAGGTATGATAACGATCAGCCAGTTTCAGCGGGGAACAACATTACCTGAGTCAGACACTGAACATCAGACCCGGATGAGAAAGAGGAGAGCAGGTAGGAGCTCTTTAATGCCCTTTCAGCCATAGTGAAGGTCAGCACTGATACTGGATGGTGAGGCCTGGGTCTTAGTCAGCGTTCCAGCTCATAAGGGTGTTGGGGGGGATATATAGGTCAGTGTGGACCAGTCTAGTTCTCCCACACCAAACCAGTTAAATCGTTTATTTTTGGGACTGGCTTTGTTCACAGGAGTACTGGCATGTTGACAGAGGAAAAGGCCAAATGCAAACTGTTCACACAATGTTGGAAGCACACTACGGTGAAAGATTTACTGTGGCATTAAGATTTACCTGAAGCGAAACCACAGAAAAACACCTTCAGAACAATAGTACACAAAGGAGTAGCAGAGGTGTCCACATACTTTTGTGCCACATGCTGTGATGTTCGTGTGGATGGGGAAAAGAGAGAGTTTCATCATTTTTAATTTTAGGAGGTAACGCAGCCACAGTCACCAGATGTCAGCCCAGATGAGCACATATAGGAAATTACATGGAACAGCGCCATGATTAAAAATAACAGTGGTTCTTTGTGTTGCATTTTCTTCCATAAAAACACATTTAATGGCACAAACTGCAGAAAAAGTTCCAGTGATTTATGCATCCATGCAAGTTAACATTTCTCCACATGGTGGCAGTATAATAAAGGCTATCAGAGGTTGTAGAGAGCATCACATCCACAAACTGTCACATTAAACATGAACCAGACAGATTTGTGTTTAATAATTAAATTTAAATAATGACCAGTAGGTTCAGGAGCTACAAGAAACCCCAAGAAACAGATATGACTTAAAACTTAGTAAGAGCTTCATAAATACCTTTATTGAACATTAAAAACGGTTCTTCTATACCCTGACGGATCAAGCGGAATAGAAGATGAGCTGGAGCCTGTCCCAGCTGGAGCTGAGGCGCGCTACACCCAGGACAACCTGGCATGTTTTTGGGCTGTGGGAGAAAACCGGAGTACCCCGGGGTAAAAACCCACACAGAGAACATTCAAACTCTGCACAGAGCGGTTCCACGCGGTAACCCTTTTGAATTGTGGGGACAGTTCTAACCTCTGCCCCATGGGGCAGTGGTTAGGTGCAAGTGTCAGTGAAAGCTTTTGATTGAACTCTAACACCTCACTCATCAATAATTAGTCAACATGTCTTACTGACAGTCCTGGGACATGTCTGGACCATCAGTTTGCGTTAACTCCGGAACTTGCTTGTGGTTGATGAGCCCTGCTTGATCCTGGGCGGAGCTCCGGGTCTGTTGGCGCAGACTCCGCTAACGTTGCATGGTGACAGTCATAGAATGTTTGCGACCGCCTGACAGTTAATCTTCACAGGTGTCAGGTGAATTAAAGTTTCAGTCATGTGCGTTTTCGGGTCACATTAACTTCGTTCGGCTTCGTTCAGCTTTTAAACGCCGCGCAGAGCAAAACGAGGCTGATCAAAAAAAAAAAAAAAAAAACCCTGTCCTGAAGCGAAGTTGCTCAAAAATCACCAACCCTGGTCAATATTTACAGAAGCAGGTTAGTGATTAACTGTCCTCGGCTGCAGCAGCTGCACAGAGTCCCATCACTCAGGGAGCGAGCACCGGTCACTGTGTCCGCTTCACAATGCTGTGCGTTCGGATTTGGAGGGGTCTGAGCAGAGGGGGTCGCTGGACGGCATGGAAACGGACCCAGAGCCACGCTGCCGCTGCCAGGCTGGACATCAGAGGGATCTATCCCCCCATTGCCACCCCGTTTACCGCCAAGGAGGACGTGGACTACCACAGACTGGAGGAAAACCTGCAGAAATATGCCAAGATACCGCTTAAAGGTCAGGCCTGAGGCACAGAGGGAAAACTAACCAAGTAGAGTCAGGGGTGCAGGGGTCTCTGAGAGGGACCCAGACGGTCCACAGTAAGATAGGTCTGAGTTCATAACTAACACAAAGGGAGAACACGGAAGCAGTGAAGCTTCATCACCTGTACTCAGGTGTGTGTGTGTGTGACTCAGATGGATCCTTAAGGAAAATATCCAATAAGATTTTAGTCTGTGTGTCTTTGGTGAAACTTGGGACATTCAGGCACATTTCAAAACCCCGAGGAGGTTCATTGGTCTTCAGTCCGTGTTTGCTTAGGGGCCTGACAGAGAGGACAAAATTCAGTAGGGAGGAAAAAACGTAAAATCACCTGGAAGCATGTCGCCCTCTGGTGGTCTTCCGTTGCTGTTACAACCATAATAATTACAGCATGAACAGTTTCTGCTACTACTAAGTATATTTAAATTATGATGACACTCCTCCTCCTACTACACCTTCTACTGCTGGTTCTAGTTCCATCTCTATACTGTTAGTTTTTACTAATCTGTATGTTGTCATATTAAAGTGAGGATGTTTTAAAAATGAGAGGCATGAGAAAAAATCTGGTCGTTAGTTCTTCAGGATGTTCAGTCACAAACAAGCAGGAAAAAAAACAGACAAAAACTGTTTTGTGTTGCAGGTCTGGTGGTTCAGGGCTCCAACGGTGAGTATCCGTACCTGACGGAGGAGGAGCGGGTGGAGGTGGTGAGGACGGTCCGACGCTCCCTGCCGGCGGACAAACTGCTGATGGCCGGATCAGGCTGTGAATGTAGGCCTCACTGTGTGTGTGTGTGTGTGTGTGTGTGTGTGTGTGTACATACTCTCACTCTTTTTTCAGATTTTTTGAGGCACATACAGATGAATATAAAAACTTTGAGAACAGTGCGTCTTTCAGGTGTGTTGTGTAGTTAAAAAGGTGCAGATCAAACCCGAGTGTGTGTTTGTTAGTAAAGTTATTTCTCCTCCTTTGTCTGTTCAGCCACCAGAGCCACAGTGCAGCTCACGGAGAAGATGGCGGCGGCTGGAGCCGACGCTGTCCTGGTGGTAACTCCCTGCTTTTACAAGGGAAAGATGGACGGCTGCGCTCTCATCCAGCACTTTACAAAGGTAAACTGACAGCAAATACAGCACAGTACAAACTCTAACTGATGCTAATCTTAACCTTAACCTAAACCTAAATCTGACTTTAACCCTGAAACCTAAAACAAGTCTTAATCCTCGGACAGCTCTTTGAAGAAATGAGGACTGGCCAAAACGTTCTCACTTCTCAAAAACAGTTAAAGATTTCTTCCAGATATGTTTGAAGACGTAAAAATACGCTGCTCTGGAAAGTTCCCAGTGTCTGTGCACTGGTGCAGGTTCATCCACATTTTAAACTCAGATTCAAGAAGAGCGAGGAGAAACTTTCCCTCTTCCTCTGACGATAGTAAAAACAGGCCTCCAGGTGTCAGACTCTGCTCATGCATCAGTCTGCACAGTGAACGTCAAACCTTCAAGTCAAGTAAAACTAAGCAAATCTAAACTATGTGGCAAAATCTAAACCACTGTATTAAAAACTATTGAATTTTTCACATTATATTAATGTGTAATATGATGTTTTGTTGTGAGAATTATAAGCTGTGACTACAGTACAGCTTTTCAGGGTTTCAAGGATGGAAATTTCACAGGGGTTATATTTCAGGACTCCCTGTGTCCCCCTGCAGGTGGCGGACCACAGTCCCGTGCCGGTGGTGCTGTACAGCGTTCCTGCCAACACTGGGCTGGAGCTGCCTCTGGATGCTGTGGTGCAGCTGTCTCAGCATCCAAACATCGTGGGCCTTAAAGACAGCGGAGGAGATGTAAGAAACACATCCACAACATCTTTTCATTTTTCCATGTGATGAAGAAATCCTGATCAGGTGTCGGTGCGGGTGTCCCTGAGTCGCAGGGAGAGAAATCTCAGGCACGCTGATGCTTAATTGACCTGCGAGGGCTGTAGATTTCCATGTAATGCATCAGGGTTTGAATCTTGATTACATCATGTTATTTGATATTAACCTGATGAAGCCGGACGACATCTCATGAGATCAGCTTTCTCTTCGAAAACACTGAGAATTGATTTTGCCAGAACAGATTTTCCAGCCCAGTCAGCAAACTGAGTGTTATCAAGCCGTTTAAAAAAAAAAAAAAAAACCTCCTGAGTCTGAATCGTTTGATGTTTAAGTTTACTGCTCAGCCTCTTGAAATCTTGCCAGTTTTGCCTGAGTACAGTGAGTGAAGTGGACATGTGTGTGTGAGTTGTTGCTGATGAAAACTGATGAAAGGATTTTTTAGAATTTAAAAAAACAATTTTTTTAGTCTCACATCTTTACCATTAATGGGGCAAAATTTGTCCTGAGGGAGGCACCGTAAGAAAGACCATGCTGTAGCCACAGACTGTATATAAAGAGAGCTGTTAGCTAAATCAGAGGGTTTATTCTCAGACTCAGCTCTGCATTAATGCTGCACTCACACCATATCCTTCAGATCATATTTATGAACAGCTAAGTCGTAAAAAAAACGTTCAAGTTGGCCTCTGATTTGAGAATTTCTGACAGCTATGGCAAAAAGAACTGCTGCCCCAAACCATCACCACTCACAGCTACATCTAAATAAAAACCAATCAGCTGTACAATCAGTTCATCCAGTTTAAAAGTAGTTAAACAGCCAGATATTTCCCTGAGGAGTGGGTGGAGACCAAAAACAGAGCTAAAAAAAAGAGTGAATATATGGACCTACGTTTGCCAAGTGGCCAGGAACATAACTCCGAGTGGATGATAATGTTTCTCGTCTAACCGCTGGATGTGTATAAAGCCAATGTTGTGTTGACAACTTTGTCCACTCTGCCTTCAAGTGGCCAAAAACACAGGTGAAGGTTTAAAGATATTTATCTGGTGTGTGTGTGCGAGTCTCCACCAACGTTAGCATGTTAACATGCATTTTAACAGCTGTTTGACATTAATATGTTAGCATGTTAACATAACATTTAGCATTTCTGCCACAGGATCATCAAAGTCATCAGGATTCATCCTCAGGACCATGAGAGTCAGAGAGGATCAGTAGTTTCAGAGGATTTGTACCAAACAGCCAAGAAGCTGCAACGAATAGAGACTATTGTGACTCCTGAAGAAGCTAAAACTAAAGTGTGGGTAGTTTTATCCCTCAGGGCTGATTGCAGGGTTACCTGCTCGGAAAAAAAAAAAGAACAGTTTGCTCTTGTCGATTTCTTTAATACCTTTTTGTCTGTGTGGGAAGTGTGTGCAAGAAGTTGCAAATGGATTTCTGATTTTGGAAATAACATGTTTGTCCACTTGCAGGGAGACAGAAGCCGTGGGTGTAGTTCAAGCACAGAGTGGCCCCGCTCAATTTGTAGGCGTGAAGAGGCCAGACGCAGAAAACAAGGGGTGACGGGTCAATTTGAGGAAGGCAGACAAGTTGCAGAAAGATTATTCAGAACGAGAGCAGCACAGATTTCCACACATCCGTCAGCTCCTGCCATTTGGCTGATTATTTTCTCAAAAAAAATCTTACATTTTTATCATGGATGGAATTGAATCTTGTTTGATTTTTGCCAAAGTAAATTTGAAAGTGGTTTTCAGGGATGAGAGGACACATTTCCAGAAAAGAAATTAGTGTTATTTCTGCACACTCTGGTGTGGAGGGGCTTAAATTTGTCCCTCAGCAGTCTCTCGCTGCATGATCACTTCTGATTGATCTAAAATTGCGTGTGATTG
Organism: Toxotes jaculatrix; assembly: GCF_017976425.1. Taxonomy (NCBI): domain Eukaryota; kingdom Metazoa; phylum Chordata; class Actinopteri; family Toxotidae; genus Toxotes; species Toxotes jaculatrix. The sequence goes on along the minus strand of NC_054397.1, from coordinate 2,132,565 downwards.
ACTGTGGAAAAGCTTCTTTTTCCTTTTCATTGCCTTTGTTTCCGTCAGCAGGCCACCAAGCGTTTTCATACAGCTTGGTTGTTTCCCACTAAATTTCATCAGAGTTGTTCGTGTGTGTTTCCTGCAATTAAGTCAAAGTCATTAATAGCTGCGTTAAATCTGTTGTTTAGGTCATAATATTTTATAACTTTATATCTTGCGTTCGGTTGCCTGTGACACAGAGCCATAAGTTTTTTCAGGGCTTGTGGATTAACATTATTATTCATCCTAAATTTCTAGATGTCTTTAAAGTTCTGCTACTGATTCTGGGCTCTAACACTCACAGCTGTTGGCATTGAAACGTGGCTCTGAAGGGAGTATGGCAAAAACTTTTATTGTTTGAAACATACTGAGCATATGGACAGTGGAGAAGCAAATCACTGAGTTGCTGGAGCTGAGATTCAGTGTGGAAAAACAGGAAAGTGTTTGCAGGCTCCAGTCTCCCTGATGAAAGCTGAGGGTCTGTAACTGAGGACATCCTTCATCAGAACAATATTCCAATCAGATAGTTTCGCTTGTTAGAGGATTAAAGAGCAGGAAAATCCTCAGATTTTCTCAGCTGCTTTTGAAGTAGATGTGGCGAGCGGACACGGACACATTTGTGGTTCCATGTGTTTCTATTTTGGGCGTTGCAGACTTAGCAGCAGCTTGATCACGGTGTTTGTATTTTCTCTGGACGGTAGCAAGACATGTTGACGATGGGCGGAGAGTGACAGCAGTCAGATCTGACAGATGTGGAGCCGCAAATTTGTGAATCAATTTGATGCTGTACACTAAAAGTGAAAACAAGCTATGTGATCATACCAGAGACTCACTGTCACTCATGTCACAGGTTCAAATCCTGCTTGAGACAGTCGTCATCCATCAGTCTTTCCTAATTGTCTCCAATTTTAGCTTCAACGTTTGAAAAAGAGACTCTGCTCATCTTTAGAGCCTTTAAAGTTCTTGTTGTGTAGTTAAGATATTTGCTGCTTTACCAATTCTCCCCTCAGGGATCATTAAAGCTTCATCTCGTCTCACCTCATCTCCTCTGATCTGATCCTCTTGCCAACAACTGCTGCACACACACGAGTGTTTTCATTGCACACAGACTAAAATCTACCTGTCTGATCAATCCAAACAATTATCTCCTCTAAGTGAAATAATTACATCCCCTACAGCTCGCACCTGAAAAATAGTCATGAACATTTAAATATAAATATGACATGATAAGACATCAAGGAATGCTGCTAATTTTTTAGTCCATTGTCACAGAAACGTACGCAGTTGATTATGGTGACAAGCTGAAATAATTTTAATATATTTCCTCCACGTTCTCAGCATGTTCCGTCAAACTAATAATAATTCAATCAGATTTCCTAACATTTTAACAATTTACAGCTTTCATAGTTCATAGTTTTTATAAACTCAGAAGTATTTGTTTTATTTCTATCAAAACTGAAGAGCCTGCACCAGAGACTTGAGCCCTGTTTCATTAGCCTGTGTTTCTATACATTCTTGCATAATTAGCTTTTAACAGTCCATGTTTCTAAAACCACTGATGAACGTACAGACATTTATCACTGGGTCACTTTGATACTGAAGAAAACTTAAAAACATGCTGATTCTCAGGCAAGTTCGAAGAAGCATCTTCTCTTTTTTCTTTTAATGATTTCTATGCAGATTCATGGGCTTTTATTTGTGATGGACACTGGAAATAATGATGAAAGTGTGAGCCTCAGTTGTGACTCAGAGGAGGAGGAGGATTTTTGATTCTTCTCTTTTTTATGACTTGAAAAAACTGTTACCTGTGGTCCTGATGCAATTTTTCTAATGTAGCGTTAATCCCAAAAAAAGCCTCACGAATTTCACCTAATAATTGTTCTATCTTAGTTTTTTGTGGTGTTCCAAAGAACAGGGGAGTAGGAATTTTTCTCCCTCAAAAAAAAGCTCAGTTCAGACATTAGAGGGTTAAGTTTCCCCACTATCTTGAGTTGCACACTTCAGGCTAATGACAATAACGAGACTTAAAAAATAAAAGCTAATGAGTGTTTTTCTGTCACCAGGGCAGACTGTAGTCTTGCTGCGATGCTTTTTTTTTTCCCACCGGGGAGCTGTATCTAAATAGCCAGAGTGCTCAAGCTTTCAGGGGACCAGCAGGAGCTCCTATAACCTGATTGACTGACTGATCAATTATAGTCCTGCGTGTTTGAAATGACTGATATGGGGAAACTGACTGACACCCGGTGGTTAAAAATAGACCCTCCCTGGTAACGGTGATGGAGGCTGAAACCGGAGGCTGCAGGTTTTCCCTGTGGAGTTTTGAGCTTCATGTGCAGAGCAGTCGCGGAGTCCTCTTATGCTTCCTTTGAACATTTCAGGTTTATTTGGGTTTGGCGCTTCATATCCGGATTGACAAAAGAGCATTAAAAGATGCAAAACAAAATAAGGAGCTTATAAATGATTCATGAGCTTCTCCCATCCTCCTCCTCTTTTGAAGTCGATTCCTCTTTTTTTTTTTTATCTCACTTGGGACTTGTCTGTTTTTCCTCTCTTTCCCTTTCTCCTTCTTCTTCTTCTTTCATTTGGGATGTTGAACGATACCCTCCTCCCAAAAGCTCCACCACATAAAGAGTCGGTGCTCATCTCAATTTGAACGATTTGTTTACCTCGTGAGATGTTGGGTTTGTCATTGTCACTTGTGATAGCCTCCCCTGAGATTAAAATGCTGCACCAGAAATTAGTCCTGACAGCAGGGAGGAGTGATGACAACGAAACAGTGCTGATTTTTTTAAACTTCTCTCTCTCTCTCTCTCTCTCTCTGTCTCTCTCTCTCTCTGTCTCTCTCTCTCTCTCTCTCTGTCTCTCTCTCTCTCTCTCTCTCTCTTTCTCTGTCTCTTTTTACCCGTTCCTCAGATCACACGGATCGGCCTGATTGTTCATAAAACCAAAACACAGGATTTCCAGGTGTTGGCGGGCTCAGCGGGATTTCTCATGACTGCCTATTGTGTCGGTAAGAAGCCTAAAACTGGACTAACAGTGCTGTTGTTCCTCACAGGGAGCGGTTGCTTGCATATCCCCCAGGCTGCCATCTCTCCTACTGTTTGCTTCTTTTATCCAAAACCAAAGAGAAGTTGACTTTGTTGTCTTTAAGATGTACATAAAGACAACAAAGTCAACTTCTTCACTTTGGCTTTGGATAAAAAACCAACATCTTTCATTTTGGGTCCCCACTGCACAATCTCAGTAGTGAAGAAGTGTCATCATAAATTGGTAATATCTTCATTCTGTTTTGGTCGTCCACAAAGATCCGTTGGCCGTCAGACATCAACATCCAGCTCTTTTTCTGTCCAGAAACCCTCGCATTCTGGGGTCACTTCCTGTTGTTGTTTTAGATTTCACTCACACTTCACATAAACCGAGCAGGTCCCTGAAGGGATTGTGTGTCACCGTCTACTGAATGTGCAAAATTTCAGGGACATTATCCTGATATTGAGGTGCAGAGAATACATACGTCCTAAACATGTACAAATTACTCATGCTTTACATTCGATGCAATCTTTTCTTCCTCCCACATAACTGTTGTTCCTTCATTTCATTTCACTTAAAAACCAATTAGTAAAAGCATGTAAATTACTTGAGATATGGTAGGTAATCTGTCATGGAGTACAATTAGTCAACTTTAATTATTCTGCTGAAGTTCAAGAGCATCTGCAGCTGGAAGTGTTAAGTGTTAAAAACTCTCCTTGGTGGTGCTTTTGAGGAGATTTTAGACTCGTGTAATGAAAAGCATTGAATTCAGAGTTATGTGGTTGGTAAATATAAACAGAAGATAACAAAAAAAGCAAACAGCGACCTTGTTGAAGGAGGATGTGAATTTGAATTCACTCTCTCACAGATGTCGCAGTGAATGCACCACTGACAGAGAGTTTTCGGGAACAGTCCCTGCTCACAAATGCCACTACAAGAAAGGCACTGTCACAAAAACATAAAGGCAAAGAATGTTCAGTGTGTTCAATGTTCAGTTTCACTGTCCGGTCCAGTGCTGGATGGATATTTTTCTTGGGAGTTGGTGACGAAACCACATCATATATTCATCTCAACATTACAGCCATAAAACCAGCAACCCCCCTGAATCAACCTTGCACCATCTTCATACCTGGAATGTCACCTGTGCTCATTGTGAAAGCCTTTCTTTTTGTATGCATCCAAAATGTTGGCAACTTTAAATGAAGCATCACATGCAAAGCAGCGTGTGATGCTTCATTTAAAGTTGCCGTAGATCATAAAACATCAGCAGAACATCTCTCACAGCAGCGTTACGAAGAGGTTTGGTATGTCGTCCACGTACAGTGGACTGTAAGCTTGGATTAGATAACACGTTCGGGGATAGGCATCAATATGATGCTCAGGAACCTAATGAGTCATGTTCTCCCACTGCCAGCCCTGTCAAACACACTGTCTGTCTCACACACACACACACACACTCAGACTCCCACAGCTCTCTGATCTTTGCTCCTTGACATGTTCTCATCTCCATAAATTAAATATGGGAGTAATTGGCTGCGTGAGTGTATGTGTGCGTGTGACTGACGCAGCTAATGCAGAGCAAGGTAGGGCCGAGTGATTGATATGATAATGTGTCCATGCTGAGAGTGTGTGCTCAAGTTTTGATGTCCGAATTCGTGCTCTCAGCACCCCCCCCACCATGATACTGAGGGTGGGCGGTCCCTCTACCTGTCAGTCAAAACCAGAGCCTCATGGCAAAAAGCTTTGATGGAAAAGTTAAGAATTGCTCTAAACTACGTCTGCGCTCAGAGAAGTTTCCCAGTCTGCAGACTTTGTGGCGTTTTGCTGTGTGTGCTGTGAAAGTTTTCAGGCTGAAGCTGATGTCTCTTGCTTCATGCGAGTCCTATTTCTGGGACAGAAATTTGGCAAAGCACAACATGGTATCATGTGCTGATGTCGTTATTGCTTGACTTGTACCTTGTTTAGGAATTATGCATGTTTTTGCATAAGCACGTTGGAGCAAAACATGTTGGTGTTGTCAGCATTTTAAACCATTCAGCTTACTGTCATGTCTGCTGCCGCCACGAATTCAGCTCTGGAAGGCATTAGGTGGGTCATCCCGAGGGGCTGCGGGCTAACAGTGGGCGATAGGGCGCCGCCCTCTTTGACCCACACGAAAAACATAGTTTATTTTGCCGATCCAAGTATGAATATCATTGTCCAATCAGCAGGCTGAACATCATTGTCCAATCAGCAGCCTGGACATCATTGTCCAATCAGCAGCCCCTTCGGATGATTTCGGTCAGATTGAAAATCTCTCATAGACTTACATGTTAAATGTTTTTTTTTTTTCAAACTGTGGACCCTGCGATGCATTGCTATGGGCTCCGGGAGGGCGTGCCCCGACGTGCTTTCGTCATACGCACTGATGAAGTCGCGTGCGCATACGCATCGCGTTCACGTTCAAGATCGACATGGCTAGCATCACAAATCAACGGATCAACTCCACCGTGTCATTGCGGGAATTACCAGGAATTCTGTCGTCGGAGCAATCAAGATAACTTGGCTGTCAAAGAATCAGGACCACCCAGACCAGATTTAAATATCCAGCAGGTGTCTGCAAAGGCGGGGGAAAACCTACAGCCGCGGATTTTCACGGAGCTGCTAGCAGGATGCTAAGTAGCTAACGCGCTGTCCTGCTACGCCTGCCTTCTGCACCATGTCGACGATTCATACGGACAGCTGGCTGAAACTTCCGTCTTTTGGAAGAGTTAACGTCGCCACACAGAGGGACGGGAGCTACATGATGGCTGTGCGTCGTCACAACGATGAGGTGAGCAAGAACCGCCATATTGTAGGCCGCTTTATTGACTGTGTCGGATTCTGTGGCGTGTTTGAGTTAGCTTTGCGAGGCAAAGGCGAAATCGAGGTAAAGCGGGTTTTCACTTACAGAGGCATAAATGAGGGCAACCTAGTACATGACAATGTATGTGTTGATGGTGAATTTAATGTAGCTATACAATATTGTGCGTTATGTACAAGTCATGTCTGATGCTGCCATCTAGCTAGTGGTTGAACAGGAACGGTGACCAGGAAAACCAAATTATACCATGCAATGTAACGTTGTAAAGTGACTTTGGTTATTAAAGGGGTCATGTTAGCCATCATCCCAACAATTGCCCCCCAATTTGTCAGGAGCTCCCACTGGTCATCCCCAAACATTTACTTTCATGTCTGTTTTTAGTTGGTGGCTCATTTCAGTTGGTCCTGGCCTTGGAACCTCGGTCATTCTTTCAATTTCCTGGACATGTTCAGCTATATTTTACCTCACTCGAGTCTTTAGTGTCTCCGTTCACGATCTGTCACTGGCAGAGCAGCTCGGAGGCTCACCTGTCAGTCCGCAGCGTTAGGTATGCTTCTGTTCAGCCGTGTGATCTGAGCGTCGAACATAAATCAGACAGAAAATCTGCCCATCACCAGCCTCCGGCTCCTCTATCCACCACAACTCCAAGGCCACAAACAGAGGCTGATTCTCTGCTTTTCTCCTCCACCAGACAGACAATGAGATGTCACACTGAAAGGCCGTGACATCTTGTTGCCTGGGAAAATGTCTGTGTATCTGGTTCTGTAAAAAAAAAAAAATAATAATAATAACAGGCATTGTATGAAGTACTGCTGCCTACTGATCTGTCAGGAAAGAAAAAGAGCAGGATGTTGAACAGCAAGGCTGGACGTCTATCTCCAACATGTTGTGTGCTGACAGTAAATCATCTTTGGCTGTGTGTATGATGGATGGCTTTATTTAAGAGGAATATGTGTTCAGCTTAAAAACTGCTCAGAGGACATGCCTCTGTCCTTCCTGTTGTGCTTTATCTCGGGTTGTTTGAACACTGAATTCTGTTCACATGTTCTCATGTCATGTGAAAACTCCAGCTGAAGGATTACATGGTTCTCTGCTGGTTGGGGAAATTCTCCAACCTCTTGGGCAACTCAAGTGCTTCTTGTGCTTTGCTGTGATGCATGCTAATGCTTCAGCGTGTTGTTCATGATTGGTGGATGAAACATCTAAGATTCTAAACGTATGTGACTGCAGACAGTAAACCGATCATACGTATCTCTCAGGCCACGTCCTTCAACCTTCCTCGGTAAGAAACCAAAGAGAAAAAGAACCTGCACTGGGCTTGTTTGCAGAAATCTGACCTTCACAACCCAGAAATCCTGCAGGATGACCAGAGTCAACCAACATCTTGTGCCTTTGATCAGTGGTTCGCAGGCTGTTTTGCTTGTGACCCCCTGAAACAAAGAAAAGTGCACTTGTGATCCCTCATCACAAGTTCTCTGTTCTTACTGTGGGTCTGAGCTGTGAGCAGGATAACCAGAGGGATTTTTCCTTCTGGGATCATTTCATCTGGAAGTTTTTCAGAAGCACCATTATCAGCTATTTAATGAGAAACGGTAAACGGAAATTAGAGAAAAGTCAGAAAAAAATAAACATTAATTTTGTGTAACTTATTTTTTTCTTTATCCTTTTAATAATGCCACGACCCCTCAGGTTTTACTCCCAGATCGGGAAACATTACTTTATAAAAATGAAAAGCAGGTCAAATGTTAGCAGTTCCATTTACCCTGAATAAAGCTTCTTTTCCCAACGCATTCACACAACTTCTTTTTCTGATTAAGGCTGACAAGACCAAGAAGTATTCAATATAAAAATCTTTTGATTTGAGCTTTTGTATGTGTCTACTCTGCTTTTTCCCGCTTTTATTTAAACAAATTATTTTACAAGCAAAGAAAGTTCAAAATGTCAATAACATATCTCATTGTAAAATAGTTTCTAACTTACAAACAAGGTCACAAGGAAAATGGAAAAAAAATTAAAAACCCAATTCATTTCAGTCGTTTGCCTTGATCCTTCAACTCTCACCGGTGTGTGGTGTGTGTTTGTAGGTGCAGTTGGCGGAGTGTGTGCGCTTGCTAACGTGCTGGGCCCGGAGCTGTGCGAGTTGGAGCGTCTGTGTGTGTCCAGTCGCTGGGAAGAAGCCAGAGTCCTGCAGCAGCGCCTCATCGAGCCCAACGCCGCCGTGAGTACCATCTGCTGCACGGTGGACGCTTTTATCCGCCGCGCCGCGAAACACACACACACACACACCCCTCAGACACAAGCTCCCACAAACAAGTGACAGATTGGAGGCTCTCGTGGCTCTCTGAGGCGTTCACATTTTTGAGAGGCAGAACTGATCTGGAGCCTGAAATAGTTCCACTGATTGCATTAAACCTCAGTGGGCCGAGCAAACAAACCACACTGTGTTTTGGCCAAGGACCGCTAAAAACACTCCTGTCATAAAAACAAAAGAAAATGAGAGAAAATAAGAACTTTTTTTTGCCATTGAGGTTTGAATGCTGTCTGCCCAGAATCCAGGCAGCTTCCCTCTCGCATGCGTGTGCCAGTTTTACATCAGGCACTGATAATGTGATCCGCAAACAGTAAAATAAATCTAATTCAGAGTTAACGTTAAGTTAAAACTACCCTTATTCATGTAAATATCTTCTAAGCTCAGTACTTTTTAATTTGAGTTTTGATGAAGTAATTTACTCAAGTGGTTGTATTCACATATGAATGACAAAATTAAACAAAGTGAAATTTCCATCATTTCTTAGAAACACGTATCTGCTGTGACACAGTGATGCACAGCACAAAAACTGTTTAAAGGAGGCGGCTCAGTTCTTCAGCAGACAAACAGTTTAAACTTTTACTTACTGGATCCTGTAAAGTAAAAAGTAATGAGACAGTTTTCTTCCACATAAACAAACTGTGTTTCAGTGTCGAGCCCTGAGTTGACTTCTACAGTAGAGACACCGAAACAGACAGTGTGTGCCCTCAGTGACTCCACAAAGTTAAATATCAAAGTTGTGTGCTGGATGTTGTGCGTGCATGAGAAAACAGCGCCGAATAATTCGCTTCAGGCTACAAATGTGTCTGTTAAGGTGTGTTAAATGTCACTGCCCTGGCAGCATCAGCCCACCACACAACCACCTCCACATGCTGCATCACGAAAACCCAGCTGCACTCTAACAGCAAGCGATCCAGGGTCTGGATGGAGCTGAGCAGCCAAAAATCCATCACTGAATGCTAAACCTGCCTGATTTTAACTGTCATTATTGATAAAGCTTTGAAACCACACTGCAGTTCCTTCTGGGGTGGGGGGGGGGGGGGCGGGGGTGCATGGCAACTGATTGGAGCTCCGTGTTGCTAGGTGACCAGGAAGTTGGGAGTTCCCGCCCTCAAGCAGGCGATGGAGTGGTTTGGTTTCCACGGTGGCGCCTGTCGATCACCTCTTCAGCCTCTCACAGAGGCTGAAACCCAGCAGCTGAGGCGGGACTTCACCTCCAACGGATGGCTGTGAGGTGACCCAGGCAGTGTGTGTGTGTGTGTGTGTGTGTGTGTGTGTGTACATCATCAACAGACCCCCACCCCCCACCCCCACCCTCCCAATAATATCAAAAATCTAATCGTGCTCTGGTAAAAATAATTATTCATGTTCCACAATCATCAGAAAAAGCCTGAATCACCAATTTAAATGAATTAGTACAAATTTAAATTTTTTAATTTAGTTCTCTTTACTCCACACTAAAAGAAATCACAGTCGTTCCATCAAGTTGCTCGTTTGCTGCAGTGGAACAGGACAAACATTCTGTAAAGTTGGAGAAATGTTAGAAATAAAACTCTGTATTGAGTTGTTTTGACAATAAAATTGTATTTTACTTAAATAGGATTTATTTCCCTTTCTTTTAACTGTAAAGAAATCAGGTCAGCCTCAACGGGCATTGATTTTTTTTTTTTTTTTTTTTTTTTTTTTAATTGGAGACGGTCAGAACGAGCTCTCTGATTGGCTTTTCCAGCATAGTGAGTGAGTGATCTACAGTTTTCCCTGCAGCACTGACCTGTTTTCAGTCGACAGTAGGTAAGAGCCTTGTTTTAAAACGGTAGAATACCTGTGTAGTTGGGAAAGTGCGGCCCGTGTGGTCATAGATACAGGGAATCCAGGCTCTGTTGGCTGCAGTGATTCACGTATCTGACGTGTCGCCTGATTGACAGGAAAGGTTGCGGGTTGATTTTGTCTGAACGACGGACATGTGAAATGGCAGATTTCTAGATTTCAGATCGGCCGCGGCTCAGTGGGAGGCAGAGCTGTAGGTCACATTCACAGTTTGCAGCGGAACAAACTGCCAGAGTCTCTTTGACGTGGAAAAAGTTAAAAGCTGAAACGACTGCAGTAATTAAAGCCAAGTGAAGCAGGTAGCCATGGCAATGAGAGCCTTCAGCTTTTTCACATAGCAGTTTCTTCGCTTTTATCTAACCGTGACTCCAATTAGCACCTTTTTAGCTGGAGATATTTTCAAAAATACTTATTGGATCATGAAGAAAGGATGCATTATGTTTTCTGTTGTGCCTGTGTGACGAGGTGCAAGGGAGTCCTGAGGGAAAGCTCTCATTACACAACAGTGAGTTTACATCAAAGGCTTTTGGGGATATTTCCAGACTGACGTTACACCCCCGCCTGTAGCATCTATGATATCTGTATTTTGGGGATGTTGAAGTTTTTGTCAGCTGTTTCTGTTTGCAGGTTTAAATTTAGCTGGAAATTGGAAGATAACACTCAGTGGCTCATTTCTGGTGGTGTATGTATCCTTATAACCACGGGTTTTTTGTGGTGTGGCTAAAATAAAATTAACCATATTTTAACTGTGTGTAATCGTCGGTTTGGTTTTCAGGGACCTTCTTTGCGTTTTGCAGACTTAAACGGAGCAGAGCCTTCATCAAAGGCGCGGTGAAATGGCAGTTAGAGCCTTAGAGAGATTTGGCGTACTGTTTACCTCCACCTGCACCTTCCACACCTGCGTTTTAGATCAGGAGGACGACGAGAGAAATTTATAAACTGCACCACAGCTGCACATTCTGTGAAAAAAAAAAAAAAGGTTTTTCCGATCAGATACCTTCACTTTTGAATTAATAAACTTTCTGTTTTTATCCCAACTGCAGGAAGATAAAGTTTTACATGAAGAGAGAAGAAAGTTGTTGATACATAAATGCTCAAGAAATAAATATAGAAAAAGTGTCTGGCAGCGTCGCTGAAGCCCTGTGTGATTAAAGCTGCATTCTGTGTTTTTTTTCTCGGTCTCTCGGGGACAGAAGAATTTCACAAGAGGCTGAAAATCAGCACATCTAAAAAGATGCTCTGGCTTTAGTGTTAGCTAACAGCTGCAGTTTTCCACATCCGGAACATTAGCACGGAGAACGTTAGCGTTTGTGTTCACCTGATGAATTTAAGTCCAGCGTTCTCTCTCCTTTAACGTGTGTTTTTGGTGTCCACTGACTCCTGGGGAAAACGTCTGGCTCTTCAGCTGCTTTATGTTTTCTTCACCAGCTCGTCTCTAACTTTGTCTGCAGGTTTGGTGTTGTTCAAAGCTCAGTTGAGCTGCAGAGTTTGGGGATGAAGGCAGTCGTTCACTTCCTACAAAGACCTTGTTGAGTTGTCCGTGTGTAAAAGTGTCTGAAATCCTTTTTGTAATTGTCAAAGTTAAATGAAGTTTGATAATAACAGCAACTTCATACAGAAATAGGTAAGTTTGTCGAACGATGCTTTGCATGAACTACTTCATTTCGGGCTTCACCCGGCCTTAACCCTCTGTCGGTTCGACAGTGAGCGACGCCCTTCACCCACCACACAGTTACTGGAACCATTGTTGAATTAAAATACCGATTAGCAGAATTTTACTGACATGAATTCCACCAAAACAAGAAAAGAATTAAAAAAAGGTTTATTTAAAAAAAAAAAAGTCTGTCAACAATTTCACCTCGTGAAGATCAGGACAGAAGTATGAGGCTCTGAACTTTTCTAGTTTGAAAGGTGTTTTAGTTTCAAGTTCCTGTTAATTCATCAGTTGGGGAACGTTACTACCGTATCATGCAGAAAGCATTAACTCTGTGTGTCTGTGAAAACACTGAAAACTGTTTTCCTCACGTTGAGGCACCTGTTCAAGGATTTCTGACAGTATGAGCTGAATTCCTTTTAATCACTTGTTTCTAAAGCCTCTTTGTAAGGGCCGTGAGAGTGCTTCAGATTTTTGCCAAAGAAATTAAAAAAAAAAAAAGGATTCTTGTTTTTTTAACACTCGTGTTATTACTGTCTGTCAGGCTGCTAAACTTTTCATTCCTTTCAGAGGCAGAGAGGGAGGAGGAATGATTTCTGACATTCTTTTAAGTTTCCTAATTCACTTTTCAGTTTGTATTAACTGCAGACATTATTTGTAAAACATTCATTGACCCCTATTGCCCCAAAGCGTCTTGAAAGGCATAAAGGTCTCAGTGAGAGTGATTATTTGAAGCTTTCTGTTCTTTAAAAAAGAAAAACAAGTTAGTTTTGTGCTCTTCTTTTCTTTCTTTGTCTGAGTTGTAGTTTCTTTAAGTGGCCACTTGGAGGCGACACTCACCACTGTGCTGCTCCCTCACTGCCCGCTCTGCGTCAAGGGCATCCCTTTGATCTCAATTAGAGGACCCGCAGGGGCGAGCGATGCCATCGCTCCCAGTGGGCACGCAGGGGGGGTGGGGGTGGGGTGGGGGCGAGGCTGTGGGGGCGGCATGTATCTCACTCCTGCTCCTGGAGTGAGTGAGCGAGTGGCGAGTCAGCAAAAGCTGCCCTCAGTGCTGCAGCGTCAGAGGGAGGAGGGTGAGGATGACATGGAGAGGACATCAAGTTGACCCCCCCCCCCCCCCCCCCCCCCCCCCACACACACACACACACACACACTCTTCTCCCCCTCACTGTCTGTAGCCTCTTGTTTCCGCTGCACTTCATCATCCCTCCACACCTGACAGTTTGTCGTTCGTCTCCTCCTCCTCCTCCTCCTCCTCCTCCTCCTCCTCCTCTCCTTCCCTCCATCCTCTCTCTCTGCTCTCACTTTCCTCCTCCCTCTCTCCTCTCTGTGCGTCCCAGCCCTTCAGGCGATGTGGTGACCTCTCTGTGTAGTGTAGCATGTAATGCGTGGTCCCTCTTTCCCTCTCTCTCTCCCGTACTGGCAGCGCCCCAGATTAAAACCAAGCTTAAAAGATTCCCAGATTCCTCCCCTTCCCCCTCCCCCTCCATTTTGCCTTTCCTTCTCTTCCCTCCTCCCCCATCCTCTCCCTCTTTCCTTCCCTGTGGTTAGCTGCTGCTGCCTGACTCACCACACTCCCTCCTTCTCTCTGAGAATATGTCCACACTAAACTGGCTGAATGTGAGATTTCATCTTCTGCTCTCTCTCTTCTTCTTTTTTTTCCACACATCTGGAAACACCGGCCTCTGCACCTTAATGCGGATGAGTAAACGTTGATGTGAACCTGACTCAGACTCAGCCAGACTTGTTTCTGGCTGTAAAGTTTCTGTTCATGCTCCCATCGTGTAACACGTTAGTGTTAGCGCTGTTTAAAGAGGTGACATCATCTATAGTTTTTTAACTGCCAGCAAATCCCGTGAAAAAACTAAAACCAACGTAACCATAGCTGCTCAGTCTTTACAGTGAGATTTCAGACTCAGGTGTAGCCTGACAGCTGGATGCCGGTCCAATCAGGAAGCTGCAGAGAGCGCAACCTGATTAACAGCTATGTATAATGGGCGTTGTAGATCTAAAATTAAGCATAATTGAGCAGCTACATGAATTATTTCGCAGTGCGTATGGAGACCGTGCTCGCCAGAGGAACAGAAAGGCAGCGCTGATTGTTCCAGCGCTTTGAATGACCAGTGCACCGGTCAGTTACAAATAAACACAGAAGCAGAGGTAGTTCGACAGTGTTGCGGCAGAGCAAAAATGTCAAAGAGATAATTCGCGGAGTATAAAATACTGAAAGCTCCGTCCAGGATAGTGTGTGCAGGGATCCACCGGCAGCGTGAGGAGTGTTTGCAGTCTGAGTACATGCTGCTGCTGAGAGCAACGCTCAGTACAGCAAACTCCACCTTGATGTTTTTGGTATTTTATTGCCACGTTAGCTGATGTTAGCGCTCACTGTAGCTCAAAGCAGCGCTGTGCCTAAGTACGGCCTCACAGAACAGCTCGTCGTGCTCTTAAATCTGTTTTTAAGTTGCTCAGGTTTCTCCCGGTGTTTCTGGAACAGGCGTTTAGTTGCTTAGTACTTTTAGTTGCTGATTTAATTGCTGTTTTTTTTTTTTTTTTCACCTGGTTGTATTCAATTCTTGAAGTGTTTGCTTGTAAAGGGATGTAATACCTCAGGGACTTTGAAGTGGGCTGGAACTACAGCCCACAGGCTAAATTTAGATCCTTCAGGTAAAGTTCCTGAAAAGGTTCCTGAAAAGCCTGCTGTGCTTGAAAAGGACCAAAAGTGTGAAACGAGTCTTCATCCCTGAGCAGAGGGCCCAGTTTTAACACCCACAGTCGCCTCGATTGAACAGGACAAAGCAGCCACAGCAAGAAAAGTCCAGCCATGCTGGACTTTTCTTAACTGGAGACCTTTAAGTGTGCTGTCCCCGTCGCCGTCTCCTCCTACGCCGTTAACCCGAGGCAGAAAGCTGAAGTTCAGACACCTCTGAGCTGAAAAACCAAAAGTCTGTTCCAACATGTGTCACAGAGAAGCTGCTGGAATCCAGTCAACGCTGCAGATGGTGGAGATGTTCCTGAGCATCAAAGTGTAGATTTTTCCTCGATGGGACTCAGGATGTTGAATATGTAGATCATGTCTTCACATCCCTCGGTACACTTACATCCCTCCCCCTCTCCCCTCCTCCTTTCCTCAGGTCTGTGAGCCCAGCTCAAGTGATATTCCTCCTCTCCAACATTTACACTCGCGACTCCATCCCTCTTGTCCTCTTTCAATCTGCTCCTGCTCTTCTGCTCCTTTTTTCTTTTTTTTTGCCTGAAGCACCTGCAGCAGGAAGGCATCAGCGTGTTGAAATGTTAAAATATAACCATGAAATTAACGTGTCCTGGTCTTAAAACCAAGATGTGCAGTGATGAGTAGCCTGAGGGTGAACTGTAATAAAGATCTGACTTAATAATGTAGGAAACCGAACGTGTGGATCAGAGTCTGTTTTTAATTTTGAGGATATTTTAAAAATCCAATAGATGCATAAGTCACAATTATTCTCCAAAGTAATATATTTACACCCACAGCTGTTCTGAACCGTCGGCGGGTTAGGAAGATTAAGGCTGTGCCTGAAACTTATTCACTCATTCACGGGCGTTGGGAGATAACCAGAGTCCAATGTACGGGGTATAACAAGGAATAATAATTATCACTAGACAACATTTTACAACTGAGGATATTTATTTATTTATTTATTTTCTCAGATTTATTGTTTAGCCTGTAAATTGTCAGGAAATAGTGGAAAATGCCCGTCACAGCTTCCCAGGCAAAAATATTTCAATATATAAAACAGAGAACGGGACAAATGCTTTACAGTGTTTTATAAATAATGCAGCCTGAGAAGGGCAGCGTAGCGCACGCTATGCTCAGGCTCACTCACACTCACGCTCGTGTTTCCGTTCTCATTATTTGACGTAGTATTTTTCCTGTTTTTTTTTTTGTTTTTTTTTCTGGCACTGGAACGTTGTGGTAGTGTGGTGTAGTTAAGTGTCTCTCAGCCTATTTTTAAATCCAGAATAATAAACCGGGAAATGAACCTTTGGGCCTCGAAATCTGATCAGAGTTTGCTTCCTCTGAGAGTATAGAAGCTGCAGTTAAACCGTCACTGCCCCACCTGTGATCTCTTTCAGGGTTAACAGCTCGTAGAAGCGAGTGATGTATGATTTTTAATAAGACGACGCCAGCGTTGGTCGGATGTATCTGTCGAACTCTCTTCCTCCTCCTCTCATCCTCGAGTGGAAGAGCTGCTGAAATTTTTATTTAGCAGATGAATACACCTATTATATGTCTCCCCCAACGCGCTCATGCATGCATGCATGCTTACACTCAAAACACACATATACACAAACTCCCAAATGTACCGTTGTGAGCAGTAGGAACCCAAAGCAATTAAAATCTGGTAAAATCCACGCTGGGTGCGTGTTTTTTTTTTTTTTTTTTCTGGCAGTTTTTATTTCTTGTGCTTTCGTGTGCAGTGACACTGTGCGTCCCTGCAGTGCCAGGCCTCTCTTATCTGTATGCCGTGTGCACTTCCTCTCTAAACATGGCCAAAGCTTTGGGGAGCCGTGAAGCTTCACTGATAAGATAACAGACAAAGCCTCCTCTCTTTAAGGAACGCGTGAAATAGAAAATAGGCGATCCCTCCCCGAGGACTCGGATGGAAAGAATAGGGGGAGAGGAGCGATGAGAAATCACATGCTCGGGAAAATGAAATTTTAAAAAACAGGCGAGTCAGATATGAACCATGAGGTTTAGGGGAGGAAGGGATTCATTTTTAGAGAGGACGAACAAAAGAACACACAGAAACACACATTCATATAGCTGCCACTTCTGGTGTGTTAGGTGAAGATGATCTGCAGAGCATATTTAAATACTTTGCCATGGCAACAGGCTCTATGATTAGGGGCAAACAGGCAAAACTGCTGCAGCACTTGGGATTGAGATGATACAAATTAAGGGAACTCTGGACAGTTTCCAAGGAGACGAAATAGGCGGAGGGGTTAAAGTCCAACCTAAACACACCTTAAAGCTATTTTAGTGACAGCGGAGCAGAGAGTGGGTGGGGGGAGGGGAGGACGGAGCAGGGGGAGGGTAAGAGGGGGGGGGGGCTTTCTGACAGCCAAGCTCCACAAATAATCGGTACACCTGCCGAGATATGTGATCAGAGTTCAGAATCACTCCATATGTCTGTGTGTGTGTGTGTGTGTGTGTGTGTGTGTGTGTGTGTGTGCGTGTGTGCGTGTGTGTGTGTCTGTGTGTCTGTGTGTGTGCGTGTGTGTGTGTGTGATGCCTCAGTGTTTCATGTTTCTCAGCAGCCTCTCACACCTCTGCTCGACAAAGACACAAAAGAGTAAACAAAAGGCTCCTGATCTGGTTCATTTTCATGCTTTCGCTTTATTTTTCCTTAGCGGATTATTTTCCATTTAAAATACCAAATACTGCTTTTTTTTTTAATGACATCATCATCTTGCAACAAATTTATAAGAAAGGAGACAAGTGACATTATGGCTTTGTGACAACAACAGGCCTCAGGTTTCAGTGTTCAGATGCTTTTTCAGTGTTTAAAGATGCTGAGACGGGCACGAAGCCCCGAGCCAAACAGATGTGTGTCAGAGGATTCGCTGAAAAGATCCCACATCATCCAGATTTTATGTTACACTGTGGGCCAATAATGTTAATAATTTTTTTTTCATCTTTAACCCATAAAAAATATGTTTCAAGCCAATGTGAAGTTTTTGAAATTGACTGTGATGCTTCCTGACCGAACAGAAACAAACATCTCTGCGTTGTAACAGTAAAACTTTCTACTTATTCCTTTATTTTGAGAAGACAGGAAGTGGGCTGTTGAGCTCATGCTGTCTTCACCGTAGTGCGACCTTAGTTTCACAGTTACAATGGTTTTAGTGAATAAATCTGTAAGACGCATAATGTGGACGTCATTATAGCAATGGACCAAACTCCCATCAGCTTCAGCAACATTCAGAAAAATACCCTGTGGAGTTTTTGACCATCGCAGCCATGGTGCAGTGTTTTTAGGAGCTGGCTCCCTCTTTGTTGGACCTGGATGGTGCAGTGTTTTTAGGAGCTGGCTCCCTCTTTGTTGGACCTGGATGGTGCAGTGTTGCTGCTCTTTCGCTGCGGTGCCGTTGTTCGATAGGTGGTGGTGATAACGCAGCAGTAAACGAGGTTATGTGTAATGCAGTGTGAAGAGTGGCTCTAAATTTAAACAAAGCTTTTGTTTACAAGAAAACTCCACGGGGCATCTTTAAGGTTGTTTTGTAAACCTGCAGTTTCTGGGGTCAGGAGTGAACAGCTTGGTTTGTCAGTAAAGAGGCAGAATTCAGATTTACTTCATTTTCAAAAATTCGGAACTTTTTTTTAGGCTCTTTCTCTTTAACTTCAGTAAGATCGTGAGATCGTGAGTGGACTCGGTCCTCACGGACTCCGCAGCGAAAAGCCTCCATGCTGCAAGTTTACCTCATTTAAAATCAGCCAATCAGAGTCCAGCACCATGCAGCACATTATCCGTCTTATCGTGGTTTAGCAAAAACTGAACTCTAACGATTAAGACACCGAGACAGTGTGGGACCTTCGCCAGTTTAAACCCAACTGTTTCATTTCTTTTGCTGAAAATCTAAATGTTTCACGTACCGAGTCATTTTAGCGTTAAAGGGACGATGTGTAAGAACAGCTGTCGAATCCACACTCCAAACAAACAGGGGGCAGCATGCTACCAGAAAGCTGGGCTGTCATCCCACCGGAGTGTAATACACACTGGCCATACACTGTCCTCCACCCCCACGCTGCCTTCCTCACTTTTCATCATTACGCAGAGAAAAGACAAACAGCCTTAAAAAAAAAACTGTGATGCTTAAGAAAAAGTTAGTAAAACAGTCAGGCAGTATTCAAAGCACAGTAGAAGAAGGTTTTAGTTCAGGCACACGTTAAACTCCCTCTTTGTCCTTCATGACTTTTTTTTTTTCCAGCCTCGACTCGTTTGTTCATTTGTTGACCAGTTACAGAGCCATGGAATGCTCTCTCCACATTTTCTCATTATAATGCTGATTATGGTAATGGGTTAGTTTCAGCCCTGCATCAGGCCGGCCCAGACTCGTGTGTGTGTGTGTGTGTGTGTGTGTGTGTGTGTGTGTGTTGGAGCTAATCAAAATAATGATGCTGATTACATCTCCAGTCCTCACCTGTGTGTGAAACGTGTGACACAAGTAAACAGTTTCTCCCAACACAGACTCAGAGATAATAAAAAAAAATAAAAAATTTACATTCAACTTAGGATTTTGACAGAAAAGCAGCAACAACAACAACAGCAACAGCAACAGCAACAGAGTGCAGGTGTAAAATAAACAGTCATAGAGCCTCAGCGAAGAAAAACAAATCAAGACAACCTCAAAATCGACACGTTCTGTTAAAACAACCGATTTAAAAGGCATCAGGTCTCCTCAGATCGTCTGAAATCAGCTCTAAAACAGAATTCACATCAAGGTTTTCATTACAAATCTTTCATGCCTTAAAATAATATGTTGGATGATCCAAGTAAAAGCAACACGAACGAGCACAAACTGTCATTTATAAAAATATGTACACTCACTTTGTTTAAACTGAAAGGAACAGTCTGTCTTCTCACCTGACCTTCACAAGCGTGAGATTCCCGGGTGTTCCCTTAAAGGTGTCGTCTGACATTTTGGGAAATATGCTCATTTGCAAATAGGTGTAAACAAATGGGTGAATTTCCCGAATACTGATCTATTCCTTTAGACTAACAGACTAACATTTGGACGAGCTGAGGACTTTGTGAATTCTGTTTCAGGGTGGATTCCTTCATCATAGGAACAGCTCACAGTCCAACAGAGACGAGTTCACAGTGAAACATGAAATCAGACAAAGTGAGTGAAAACCTCACAGGTTAATATCAAATGGCAACTTTTCAAGTTGAGATTTTAAGGTGCGTCTTAAAGGGTTTAGTGATCCGCAGTGTTTTCTCAGACTGTGAAGGAACACGGGATCAAATATCAGTAAGAACATACTGTCGTCACAAGGTTTTTGCCTGGTAATAACACAGTGTCCAAGAATGACAGATCATTGAAGTGCACACAACCCCCACCCCCCCCCCCCCCCCCCCCCCCCCCCCCCCCCAATCTGAAAACACCACCTCAGCTAAAGGCAACAGTCAGCTCCATTTAACAGTCTCTGTTTGGTTCCCAGAGCCAATTAAAAGGTGTGAGATGCCGCCGTCGGTCCAGCTGTTTTAGGCGTCACTGTCAAACTGTTCAGTGGGGGACACATCAGCCCCCTGAACCACTTCCTAAATGAATCGTACTCTGGGATAATCACATAACTGACAATTAACTCCATTTCCTATATAATACCCCCCCCCCCCCCCCCCCCCCCCCACCCTCCAACCCACAGTACGACTACACACACACACACGGCATGTCTACACTCCAGTCTCGTTACACAGACAGACGCTGATTCCCAGCAGGCACAGCACACGCGTGAAGTATGTGTTAGCTGAAGCTTATCACGAGCTTTGTTAAGTTCACAGTGACACTTACACCTCTTTTTTTTTTTTTTTTTCTTGGGAGGGGGGGATTTTTGGCGATTTATACACAAACACTAAACACTGGAAGTGACATCATTAATCAGGGACGTGATAAGTAGAAAAAAACACCTGCGTAAAGCAGAAGATCGAGCTGGGTGAAGGAAGAGTTTCATTTCAAAAACAGACAAAAAAAATAATTATAAAGTCTTGTTTTTGGGGAAATGAATCCATTCAGGTAAAGCACATTATGGATTCCTGATTAAAAAAAAAAAATACAAATTACAAATGAGCTTATATTTTTGAAAACAAAAACTTGTTTTTAAAAATATCATATTTCACGTGGAAAACAAGGCCCTGCATGTAATTCTGGAATGAAACCCTTCGAGTTCAGGGAGTCATTTTACAGCCAGGCTCCGTTTCATCAGATGAGCCTCTCTTTGACCCACAAAGCCTCTTTCGCAGACAAAGCATCCGGCTCCTCATCCTCGTCGAACCTGCTGGAGGGGGAATCTTGCGTTCAGGCAGAAATTGCACGTTATTATCAAATTGCACCTCCAAAACAGAAATTGCACTCATTACTGCAGCCCGCGACACTGCAGGCGCTTCCATTCCCCTCTGCCGTTCACCCCCACGCTCCACCCTCCCCACTCCCCCTTCTGATTTTGAGCCACTGATTCTGGATCAGCTGCAGCCTGTTGGCACTGCGTGTTTGGCACTGAGGAGGATGTTCCCGCTGATTTGCGATCAGACTGAGCTATAATGGCACTGAGTGAAAAGAAGAAGAAGAAAAAACAAACTGCTCACGTTTTCTTCGGCCAAGATCTACACCCGTCTGACATCTCAGTAACTTACAGTAAACTATTTAGATTCTGAAACCAGAGCACCGATGAGAAGCCAGATGTCAGAACAAATTTTTTACAGGAAGGCAGGAAACTCGGTCAGCACTGATTTGGTGATTTAAAAGTCAAAACATGTTTTCATGTCTGAGTTGAAACGGAGCTAAATTTGGTTGAAGAGTAAGTCTGCGTTGATGCTTTAGTGTACAGGTCCATCATTTCCTAACAATTTCTTACTAAGTTTTATAAAAAGAACTCAATTTTGAGTTCAGTTTGGTGCCGTTGGGTCAGAGGTTTTAGTGAGAGGAGAGTTGTGTAGAGTTTATAAGCAGTAGTTTGTTTTTTGTTTTTTTAAAGAACTGCTCATTGTTATTCAATTCAATTCAATAATTATTGGAAATTTCATTCACCATACAGTGTACGGTGCTTTCTGTAATCTCTACACTTGCATGTAGACGATGTTCACATTTTAGCCGTCTCAGCTGACCTGAGCTGCACTGACTGAAGCAATTAGTTCATTGGAAATAATTAATTGAAGGTTGAACCAAACTAACACGGTCTCTTTGTTCATTGTAATTGGTACCAGATGACATGATCCTTTCTGGGTAACTGCCCAGGAATTTATTAGGAATTTATCAGGAAATTACAGACTTGTAAAATAAAGTGTTACCAACAGTTTTTATACATCTTGTTTTTACAGTATTTAAAAGACTATATTTTTTAAATATATCCATTTAAATACTTGTTGAAACAGAGATTATAATGTGTGTAAACAGTATCCAGGTCCGAGGACCAAGGACTGAAGAGACCTCACGTCTCGTCGCTTCAGTTTCGGGCATCGTGTCAGTAGGTAAAGCTTGTTAGCCTAATAGTTTTGATTTGGGATCTACACAAGTTGCAGCAAGCAGCCTGTTAATGATAAAAGTGTGAAAAGTAAGTAAGCTACTGCTGTTATTTTAACATGTCAGACACATTTAATCAACACGTTCTAGCTTCTGCTGCTCATCTCTTTTAAGTTGTAAACATTAAATCAGGCTGCCGCTAAATTTTTTTCTTCCTTCTCACCAACAAAAGATAATGACAGATCTAAATTGAGTCTTTGAGTATTAGTTATTTATAACTTTAATTACTTCTCGATGTTGTTCTAATTAGAAACGGTAAGTGATTAAATCAGGGACTTGAAAGCATTCAGAAACGATAAGATACGATTCTGAAAAATTCTCAAAAACGTTAAACTTTTTAACCATGATGAGCCCAGTTTAAACCCAGACGTTTCACATGTTCTCTGACATGAAAACCACCACATCAGTGTTCACCGGAAAACGTCCGTATGCACTTTTGAATCCAGAGTTGTGTTCAGGGTCAGGTTAGCTGACCCTGAAGCAGTTTTAGCACCAGTGTGTTAACTGAACAGTAAATCAGTTTGGCTCAGCTGATCCTGAATCAGTGGCTTGTTTATCGGACGCAAAGTAATAGATTTATAAAACACATAATAAGTTTACTGGAGCCACTGATTTCTTCTGCAGAGAAAACTGCAGATTACAGAGAAATAACAAAAAAAAAAAGAGTAACCAAAGAAAAGAAATGAAATAACATAATCAGCCGCTCAAACCAGTAGGACGACGATGGGCGGAGGATGATCCTGGTACCGGGGCACTGTGGGTCACATGGCCAGAGCTCGGGCCTTGGCGGCTGCTGCCTGCGCCCTCTGCACGGCTCCCTGGCTGTTCTCTCTCCTCATCAGCTGGTTGGTCTCAAAAAACCCCTCATGGCTGCCGCCTCCACCACCGGGGCCTCCGTCCACAAACGTCAGCACTCCTGCACCAGACACACTGCTCATAAGGTGCAAAGTAACCAGGCTAAAAGCCAAGTTCTTAGTAAGTAACACTGTGTATTTCAGGACAGTGAGGCCACAAATGTAGACATGTAGTGTCTCTACTTTCAGGCAAAGGCGGGCTGCATTTATTGGCTGCACTGTTTATAATGAAATTACCTGTGGTTTGGATTTTGTGACCTTTGGACCGAGCCAGGCTTTAGGTTTCCCGTCTTCATGCTGAGATAATCTAACAGTCCAGCTACATGTGTCATTTATCTTACAGACATTAGAGTCATATCAAGCTCCTCATCTCACTCTACAAGAGTGTGAATTAACGTCTATCACAAAATGTCTGACTGGCTTTTGTTTTTTAGGGTTAGGTGAAGATCATGGTCTTAACTGATGCACCGTTGCGTTGCCTAAACTCAACTATAAAACTGTTAGTCATGTTTTAGAGAATGGATATGAAGGAAAACAAATGAAAGACAGCAAATGTTTTGCAGATGAGTTCAATATAAATGAATCCTCGTGTTCGTGAAAAAGAATCCTGGTGGTGGTTTTCAGCAAATCTTATTTGCAAATTAGTTGTAGGTGAAAGTAATTTTCAGGGGACAGAGTCGAAATTCGGCAAGTGGAGGAAATCTGATTTAAACGTTTCAGGCATGGATGGAACATGAACTTCAATAAATCATCAGGAAGCCAGGTCAGGTTTATAAATAGTAGAAACCCAACACTGAATGGAACTGACTGAAAACAGTCAGAGTTCAAATCTCATTACACAACATTTCTTAAACTAATTTTTTTTCTGCACGGAATTACGGAGTCGTTTTTGTGACCTGTGATGTGTTTCGCATGTAGTTTTCTTCAGATTTCACTCACTGGTGCAAAAAAATGGAAGAAAATGTCACCCAACTCTGGCAATCCTTGGATTTCTCTAACATGAGAAATCCCCAAACCAGGACAATAACTTTAATACATATATGGTGTTATTAGTTATATGATTCACCACCTTTATCTTCTGTCACCTGTTTGAACTCTTGTTTCCGTCGCGCAGTTTAATGGGTTTGGGTTAACTGTTACCTGAACTCAGGTTAATGTTTAACTGGAAACTGCAGAAAAAAAACCCTTTAAGAATGAAGCCCTTCCCTTTAGAACAGCTCTGGGATCAGCTCTGATTTCAGGTTCTTCATTAGATCTGAGGAAACTGACGGAGTCGTCACGTTCCGTCTCTATTTTTATTTTTAAGTACAAAAATGAGCCAGTTGTCACGGCGACACATTGTTCCACCCTCGCCACCCGGCAGTCTTCAAATAAAAAAAATGTGTTGATTACCTCCAGAGACTCAGAGCCTCGACACACGGGGGGCTTCAGACCAGACAATTAACACATTTCACTGTTTAATATAATTAAAAGTATTTAAAATGCTTGGTATCAGAACAAAGAGCACAGAGCACTAAAACACTGTAATAATGTGAGACTGGAGCTTTTTTTTTCAAAGCTTGGAGATGAAATGCTGCCTTAATTTGTGCAAAGTGACACAAACTTTAACACAATTAGAAGAAGCATAAAACTGAAACTTAAGTACAGCAAGTAACTTTAATCAAAGGTTAGTGAACTGAAATAAACCTCAGGAAATTTTCCTTTCTGAAGAATCAGAATCTGAAGAAGCCTTTTAGAGTTTTTATTTTAATGATAGGATGATCTTTATGAATGATTAATGTCATTTCTACAAAAACAGAACACTAAATAATCCGTCAGTGTTCAACCCCAAATGCAGTTTTGATTTTAGGCCGGCGATGACCGAGAAGTCACAGCATCCAGACGTTACCAGTAAAACAGAGACGAGTGGCTTAAAAATAAGAATATTCTGGTTTATTTGTACTTTCTGAAGAAAGTTAGTTGAGTAGTGAAGTCTTACCATAACCGTCCACACATCCGCTTTTAAACTCGCCCTCAAACCTCATCCCGTCGAAGCGAGTGAAAACTCCGGCGCCTTGAAACTTCCCCTGCACAAATTCACCTTCATATCTGGAAAAAAAAAAAAAAAAAAAGATTCACCAACACAAACTTTTACCAGCAGAACATAGCTGACATTCCCTGCGTGCTACAGCACAGCATCCTAACAGCTAATTTGGAGTAATGAGTGAGCTGTGAGGATTTTTCAAAAAGAAAGAGGAATACTTTTATAGCTACATGAAGTATAGCTGAGGTTAGACTGCGACATGCGACATCGCAGCAACATTGTCCTTGTATGTTTGGAATTTCAGGCATGAAAATCACAAATGAAATCAAGTGTTTGTGACTTTAACACATTAATATCAAAGCTTTCCTCAAACATTCACGCCGTTACAGACTTTGACAGATACACAGATACACACAGCTCAGCACAGACAGTTTTCAGATTTGTTTCTGTGAATCTAAAACAGCTATTCACTGGAATCACAAACCTAATGATGAAAAAAAAAAATTCTTTCTCTGCAAAACCTGCTAATTTAAAACCAGCAAAAAGTGGCTCACAACATCACTAACTCAAGATATGATGCAGAAGTAATAATATCACAGGCAATATGTCACACTGTGCAACAAACTCATCTATGATACTGCACGTTATGAATCTGTGCAACCGAACAGGACAATAATAAATAATAAAAAACCCAAATAATCGTATGAAGCAGGTAACAAACCTAATTATGGCTCTGCTGTTTACGCCACATCATTAAGAGCTTTCAGTTTCCCAGACTTTTACACTCAGCTCTGATAAAATGGTGTGAACCAAAGTGCACACGCTCACACACAGCGTGAACATCATGTCTGTGCTTCAGTGTCAAACAGCTGAACGAGAGACAGAGGAGAGCAAAATGGAGGATCGTGTGCTGGAAAATATTAATGATTAGTTTGATAAATAATAAGTGAGAACCAAACTGATGTAAAACTGGTTAATTAGAGTTCTTTCACTGCATTTGATTTTTAATGCTGAGGAATGAATCAACCAGGTGATAACACAACAGGTAGCCTTGAACAGGCTGCACTTCCATGTACTCGAACTGTTCACCTTCACTAAACAGTGAAAAGCAGAAGCTCGGGAATAATCTGCATCTCATATCACACCAAGAAATAACTGCTGCTGACAATCTGACATTCAACATGTTCATGCCATGAAAGTCCTCCAGCAGTTCTGAAGTTAGAAAGATTTTTTTTTTTTTTTTTAAATCACACACCACATCTGTCTTTGTGCTACAATCGGTGGATTTTCTAATCCTTCGCTGTTTGTTTCTCTCTTTTCTGAGGCTGATAAACTAGTCGTTAAGATTCTGCTCGGACTTGTTTCATTATGTTTAAGGGTACAGAAGAGACTGGGGATAACCCAGCTTCCTGTCTGGGACATTGTTATCTTACTGACTGGATTTACTGGATTTCAGCTGTTTTATCTGCAGTAACTGTGAATCAAACTGCTGGTCAGACGAAACCTGAGATTTAAAGTTGTTACTTTGGCTTTGGGACCTTGTTATAGGTGTTTTTTCATCAGATTCATTTTATGGACTACAGAATTAATTAATGATTCATAAATATAGTAAGCAGAATAATCGCTAATTGTCATTGGTTGTAACTTGCAGCCCCACAGAACATCATGGTGAGGGGTTTCAGACGGATGTTAACTGCCTGAGGATGGAGCCTTTTAAGGAAACTAACACACTAAGTTTAACGAGAATCAAAACAATTCATTGATTAACTGATTAGCTGACTGGCAAAAGATTTATTGGCAACTATTTTGATTATCTCTTAATCTTGTGACGGTGAAAACATTTCCTGGTTTCGGCTTCTCAAACGAGACAAAACGAGATATTTTCAGTCGCCTCAGGCTCTGACAAGTTGTGACATTTCATAGACAAAACAATTAACAACCAACAAAAAAATAATAATCTGCAGATTAATCAGTAACGAAAATAATCTTTAGTTGCACGACTCCCACAAGTGACTGCTGCGAACACCTGTTGGTGTGGGCAAAATGTTTGCAAAGTAATATGAACAACATTCAAATTAAAACTAGTATTTAATAATTTAAGAGTGATTTTCTCACTAAAAATGAAATGAGTATCATTTTTTAAAAAAGTGGTTTAATTTTAAAAGGTCAAAGGTCAGGCAAACAGAAAGCGAGGCACAGACCTGGAGCCATCAGGGAAGACCAGCAACCCACAGCCGTTGAAGAGGCCGTTCTCAAACTGTCCGGTGTAGCACGTCCCGTCGCTGAAGGTCAGCTGACCCAGGCCGTGACGCAGACCTGCAGCAGGAAACACACACAGAGCTGAGACAGATCCCGTAAATTAAAGGCGTGTGACAGATTAGATTCAGGGTTTGCACTGTACTGTTGAAACGCAGAGAGGAGAAAATCATTTTAACGGCTCCAGAGAGATGAAAAACTAAAACAACAGGCAGAGCAGGACGGAAACCAGAGGACACGAAGACGTTCTGTAACAATATGCACATGAACTGCACATAAATAACATCATCATTAAACTGAACACGATGATGTTAATAATGAAATCATCAGGGGATTAAGTTTGAGAGTCTATTTTCATTCATGCACTCTGGCCATTAGTTTTGATGTCACTGTAAATCTGTGTTATATTTTTTAGATTAAACTGGGAACGTGTACAAGACCCAGCTCCAGTGAAAACCTCACGGTCTCTAATAAATGTCAGTATAGTAAGTTTATTTATTACAGAATTACTTCTTACTTAAAACTGCAGCAGCTTCATAGCTTTCATCTTTATATATTTTTACTTCTTAAATCAAGTTTCATGCACAGTACGTTGGTGTGTACGTGCTTTTATTTATTCTTTCTGATTATGCCATTTGATGTCCAATTAGATTTACTATTCAACGCTGATTATAAAGGCTATTGTACAACAATAAAATGTCCTGCCAAAGAAAAATCAGATGTGAAGGGTCCTTGCCAAAAATGCTGATGTGATTACAGGAAAGGAATATTGGCCAATACTAATACTATAAAGTCTCAAACAACATCAGTATCGCCCTCAAACACACAGTAATCATCTGCTTTTATGTTGTTGTTTTTTTTAATGTAGCTTTGTAGTTTTTGTGCTTTTTAATTCTTTGCGTTGCAGTTTGTCATAATTAGTGGGATCTCAAACTTCAACACCTCTGGGTCACCGGAAAACTCTTTGTGCCGTCAGGAGGCTCGTGGCCCAGAATTATCAACACTTCAGCCGCTGTGCTCACTGTTTGTCCTCCAAATCCTCGCAGAGCTGAGGGAAAGTGAGGAATCTCAGGACTCCAGGGCTGTTAAAACTCATCAGTAAAAAAAAAAAAATAACTAAATGATTTCAAATGGACAAATGGAGCCATGGTAATAAATGAATACCCCCCAGTCTGTTTCCGAACTGATGGTATAGAAAATATCCTGTTTCTATGATATAGACAAAGTTTACAGCGTTTCCCCAAGGTTACATGACGAAATTGGACAAATAAGAATATTACATTCTATTTATCAGTGCCACTTCCACAGTCGATAGACCTGTTTGTGAACCAGAACAATCTGGCTGCATTGCTCAGACTTTCTGCTCGCATTGTGATTATTCTTTACAACAACTGAGCAGTAACAATCTAATTTAAACAAAAGCGCTGACTGAAATCCTTCATTATACAAAAACACAGCTGATTCTATCCTTGAAAACATGAATCATTTTGGAGGCCGAGTTTCTCTCTGGCTCACACCATCAATAATGTATTCATTTCCAGTGTGTTCATTTTACACGGGCAATTATTTGTGAGAGAAGCTGACAGCTCTTTGTCATGAGATTACACTGGAACCATAACAGGCGAGGTGGAAGCCAAACGTGAGCACCATTTCACCATTTCATCATTTCACCATTTCACCCAAAACAAAAAAACGCACAGTTCTAATGGCCACAAGATGCTGCGTGTAAAAAGACAAAAGGGACATTTGTTTACATGTAAACAAATTAAGAGCTTTTGTCTTGCGTCCAAAATCCAACCTGTCAGGACGGACACACACAGATTCTTATTGTGGTTCGAGACAGTTCTTGACCATAAAGTCACAAGTTAAACAAAACTGTCGACAGGAAAAGTTAAAACTGTTTAACGCTTTTCGTCGTGTTGTTTTGTTCTTGCACAAAGGAAGAAAACAGACTGTGACTTGCTTTATTTTTTATTTTTTTGATTAGATGATGAGATGATGGAGCACGGTGGAAAAGTAAGTCACTTTCTAGTCGAAGTCATTTTTAGCCTGAACAATGTTCTTCCCAGCACAGATGCCATTTGTTTTGTTTTGTCGTGACCTTGATGCCTCATGTCCTCACTGACATGCTCTCGGTTCCATTCATCCACTGAGTTCGGCACCTCTCAATACACAGACGCGGGGTTGCCTTGAACATGCACCTAATTAAAAAAACAATTCAGATTCACTGACTGCAGAGAGACACAAGATGTTTTTTTACTTTACACCAACAAATTTAAGAAAAATAAGAAAAATAACAGTATTTATTTATAGAGCGCTTTTCAAAATCCAAGTTACAAAGTGCTTCACACAAACAGCAATTATATATATTTTTTAAATTAAATTTGATTTCAAATCATATGACTTGGATTTTACGTGCGGTTTGGTACTAAGAGGTCAGAAATATACCACGGGAAACAGCCCAAGAATCTGAGGTCAAGTCTGGAACACAC
Organism: Toxotes jaculatrix; assembly: GCF_017976425.1. NCBI lineage: Eukaryota > Metazoa > Chordata > Actinopteri > Toxotidae > Toxotes > Toxotes jaculatrix. The sequence continues at coordinate 2,102,983 of NC_054397.1, read as the reverse complement.
TGGGAGTCAGTGGTTACACCTCTGAGTTCAGCTGAGTCAATAGATTTTTGGTTAAGACAAGTAAAAAGACTGAAGCAATAATCAAGGTATGAGAAAATCCGGGGTCTGAGACGGCAGATACATGATTACTGTAACTATTATTATTGTAATTTTTGAGTTAGCAGTTCAGGAGATTTGTAATTGGTGCTAACAGACGAAAGGTGAGCTGCTCTCTTTCATTTCTCGACTCTTAAAATGATCCCGTGGAGGTGAGACCCAATTTTCCTCCTAATTCTGCGATTAAATTCCAGGATGGCAGGCGAAGGAGACAGGGAGGGAAAGAAGTGAGTATTTCTACTTGCCAACCTCTATTAGCAGGCCCAGCGGGAATTAGGAGAATAACTGGGTATGAGGAAGTCCTGGGTTCCTCGTAGTATCTGTAAACGAGGAATAGGATTTACTGCGAGCTTGCCAAGTGGCATGAAACTGCTGGGGAGGAGAGAAGAGAAGATCTGGAGGGGGGGGGGGGGGGGGGGGGGGGGGGACCCTAACAGAGGATTGGGATTTACAGGAGGGGAGGAGGGGGTGAGGCTAGCGAGTGCTGTCCCTTGCTCCCAGCTAATGGCAAAGTAAATTAGGCAGTCCATCTGTCAGGGCTGCTTAAAGTGCTGCTCTCTGCCTAATCTCAGCAGGGTTTTCACAGGAGATTTGGAGAAGAGATTTGGCCGAAACTAAATCTGGAGCTCTGCATTCCATTTTCAAAGTCCTTCCTCCTATGAAACATCCTGCATCCATATGTGCGGATGGAAGCCTGACTCGATTAAGTGTATGTGGGTGAGGGAAAGGGGCAACAGGGGCTTAGATCCAACACTTCAGCCTGCGGGACCCCTGACAAGCGAGTGGGAGCCCGAGGCGGAAATTTCACGGACTCGCCGCCGAAATACAACAATGTGTGTCAAAGAGGCTGCGGGCGCCAAGAGCAGCAGCATCTTCCATCAAACATTAGAAAAGCTGTGTCACAGAATGAATGGCGTTATTGAATATAATGAAATCAAGTGTCGTGAGCGTAAGAGTTCTACAGACCGCTATGAAGCCGACAGTTTACTTTTTACTGAAGGGACAGATTATCAGTTGGCTCCTGCAGCAGGGGACAGTACTTTCCTCTCTGTCTCCTTGGCTTTGATCCGTCCAGACAGACTCTAATCTGTTGCTCAGCTCCTCTGTAAGGCCTCTCTCCAAGCTCGTGTTGGGTCACGGTCTCCGGCTAATTACGGTTTAGCTGAATTTGTCCGGCTTTTATGTCAATCAATAGCGGTAATGCATAGATGTTAAATGACCGCACGGGGGAAGTACCGTGGTAAATGGCTTCTGGCTGTGCCCTGGCTGTTGTGGACGTACACCAACCTACTTCCTGTAACCTGATAGCCCCCGGGTCTGTCTTGAACTGGCGCTCTGCTAAATTATTCATGTGACACCACAGACCTCTGTCCGACATGTTTGTGTGCAAACAGTGACTTTGCATGCATGGACGCAGAGACACGATGCACGACACGCATCAATCTGTGTTAACGACAACACCTCCCAACACACACACACTCACACACACAATTACTTAGCACTGAGCAAAGGCAGCAGTGTTATTTTAACTAACAGTGTCAATATCAGCAGTGTCTCATGAAAGACTATGTGAGACGCCACTAAATATGTTTCCAGTTCTTTAGCTCTGTTTACACATGGATTTGTATGAGATGAGGAGAAATACTTCATTTAAAAGTTATTAACAGCAAAAACAGGTAAAAAAAAAAATTACAAGTTAACGGGTGAAAGGGGAACCATTTAAAATGTAGTGTCTAGGTATGGTCAAACATATTTTAAGATTAGCAGAAGTAAACAGGACTAAATGAGTACTGTTCAGCGTATAAACCAAAAACACTTACAGTAAATGTAGTTCCCAAACACTTAAAAAAAACCCTCTGAACTCTCAGGTTGTGAGATACTTCAGATATGGTTATAGAGCTCAGTAAAAACGCTAAATGCACCTTGAGTTTAGAATATTTTACCAAAGGTTTGTGTTCACAAAGCCCACAGGAAAAACAATCTCACCACAAGGTCGGTTTAGTAGCTGTTCTGGAGCTTTCAATCACGTCACATGATCTTAATGACAGACTTCAGCTTTCAAACCATCGTGAACATCAGGTGCGGATGAGGCTCATGTGATGAGACTGAAAGCTCTAAAGCATTTTTGCTTATTCACGATAAATATGTAGTGCGCATCTTTTTTTTTTTTTTTTTGGATTTAAAAGGTAATAAAAATAAATGTGACCAAAAATCAACACAATGCCAAGAAATCCTGACATGGCAGCCAACACAGAGCTGCATCATCTCTATTAATGGAATAATTTCCCCAGTCATCACTGAGAACTGTCTGTGCTAAAAAAAAAAAAAAAAAAACACAAAGCAGCGCTGAGGACTGAAACCTGTGCATATCAGCGCATCGCAGCCAAACCAGTTTAACAGTTTTTTGCTAACGGCGCAGAGACCATATGTTTCTCCCCGCAGCCTCACGCCTGCTTCGGTGCCAAACTTTTGTTCTTTGTTTAACCTTGCCCTAAAGGTTGTCCAAGTGTTTTTGTCAACCTGCAAATACTGGTTTAGGTAGTGTGATATCCTGTCTCAGCGGGCTTACTGGCACCAGATGGTCTGCGTGTGCACGTGTGTGTAGCTTTGCCTGTAGTAACTAACTTCAGCTTGACACCTTTTTTCTGTTTTTTTTTTTTTTTAGATACAATCTGTTTGTGTGAGCGTGCGGGTTCATTTAAAAGCCGTGACTCACATGTCGTCCGCCCACTTTTCTCCTGACGCTGACACAAAATCCCACCCTTCATTCCTTGAAGCTGCCGTGGGCAACTTTCTTTTGGCATGATTTTTATTGCATTTACTAATGTTCTCATCTGATTATGAAATATATCCATCACTCATGTTAAAATTTTCCTATTGCAGCAGTATACCAATAAAACAGGGATCACATGTAAACGGCCCATCACGTCTTCATGGACCATTAAAACCTAAAGCTTGTCCCATTATTACATTTGTTTTCACCCGTTTCAGTTTGTTTGTTTATTTGTCAGTAGGATTTAGGTAAAAAGTACTGAATCGATTTGCTCCAAACTCAGTGGAGGGACGAGGCATGAGGGACAAATCTGTTAAATTGTGGTGCAGATCCGGTTAAAGGGGCAGATCCAGGAATTTCTGATGATTCGTCTCAACATTTTCATCAGGAAATAGTGTTTGGATTTTTATGTAAAAAAAAAAAATAATAATAAATCATATTTCTGATGTTGAGATCTGTGAGTCTGAACATTTTGATGCTGACCTCAGTAATAATCTGGATCTGGTGTTAAAAAAAATGCTGAATTTGCATTAACACAGAGCTGTACTTACTGTGTTCTTTGACAAATCAATCTTTTATGTTATCAGACTACTTTCTTTTCCCTTTTATTTTTCTTTTATAAGAGCTAAAAAGACATGTCGGACTGCTTGGCCTCGGCAGATGTGTGCACTCCACTGAGTGCCGTTCTAGTTATCACACTGATGATGTTCTATGTTCAGCAGGTATAAAATTACCAGCAACCAGGGGGTATGTACATGAATGATTTCTGTTGATACCCATTCTGCTGCCTTGAGTTTAAACTTTGGCTTAAAATGCTGCTGCAGTTTGAAGGATTAAGAAGAATGCAGTTGGATTATACAGCATAAACTGGATGTTTCTACCAACTTAAATTGAGCTTAATTGAATTTTCCTTTTGGGAATGAACTATTCGTCCAATCCTGTAAAGACTGGACTTATACCCATCTGAGAATAGCCACCTCATTGTAGTGAAGGACTCTGGGAGCTGGTGGAATAGCTCCTGGTAGAGGGTCTCACATGGTAAAATGGTCCCAGGGGAAGGGCTACACTGAGAGCAGTGTTAAGGCCTCTGTGGACTGGCATCTTTGGTTAGGGGTGACCCAGCTCAGATCAGGAGAGCTCACATGGGACTGCCTGGACCTGAACCCACAAAGCCTGTGAGGCTCAGCTTTACAATAAGAATAAACAGTAAACAATCCAATCCAAGGTGATGTCTTTACATTCAGTTTACTACAACAAGTTTTTCCAAATGAGCGACCCTAACCCTCTGATCCGACCCACAGGAGCATCTCCTGAAAAAAGAATTTACTTGAGAAATGCACAAAAACGATAGTAATAAGAGTAATAATTAATTTTCTATTGATCAACTATAACTGTCTTTTGATTGACTAATTGTTGCAGGTGAACTCCTGAATCTGACCAACACGTTCTGTGTGCTGAGGGAAGCTCGGTTCATATCGCTGCAGGGCGTCACAGTGGCATCAGGGGTGGAGGGTTACCCTGAGACAAGACAGGTTCCCTAAATGTTTACAACTGTTCATGTTCTATGAACAGAGAGAATTTCCTTGTATATTAAAGTTTCCGGATTCTGATAATGAATCTAATTCTGTTAAATCACTGTTGTTGCCTGCCCAGGAGTTTTAAGGAGAAATGATTCCACAAGAGTCCATTAAACTAACTTATTTTACACAAGTCATGAATATTTTATTAAATTATCCAATTACCACATACGTATTGATATATTCTGTAAAATCCACCTTCTACGTGTTTAAAAATGTCACCCTGTAAAGTCCAGTGCAGTCCATGCCTTGCAGCATTAGCCTTCTTGACTCTTGACCCCCCGTGAGAATAACAGTCCGGGACTGACTTCTTTATCCTGGCACATATTCAATGTGACCTCGGATCAAGAAGTGCCACTAAGCTGTCTACGTGTCCTGCCTGGTGTCTGTTCATGCAAATACAGTCTCCACCGTACTCCACACACGTTACTGTGATTCTGCTTACTGCTGCTAAGAGCATTATCACATGAATCAAACACAAGTGTGGTGTTTACATGGGCTCGGCCCGACATGCATTGTTATTTTAATCACACTGTAATAACAGTTCTGCCATGCATGCAAATGTGGCCGATGACGGAGGACGGGTGAATGACAGAGGAGGACGGGCTTGCCTTCTTTCCATTCGCCGTGGTACTCCTCGCCATTTGAGTAGGTGAAGGATCCTCGTGTCAGGGTCATGGGTCCTGCTGGCACACACAACAATGTCACACAAAAACCAGCATCAAGGCCTACAGCTCTTCACCTGTCGCCCTGACATTCTGACACACACACACACACACAGAACAGGGAGTTCATCAAATACTGTGTCCACCCTTGAACCCACCACTGAAAAACACAAATCGCAATCATTAGAGCTCAGGGTGAAGTCTTCAAATAGCATCAAAACTCGCCTAAAAGACAGTTGTATGTTGCAGCGTTGAGGGCATTCTGTGGAATTTCTGACCGCCAGGTGTGTCAGTTATTTCACAATTTCATTTCAAAACAGTTTCATGCTGTAATTCACACAGAAACCAAGCACCAGTGGAGGCAGGGAGGTCTGCGCACGAGCAAAAGCGGATGAAAACATTGCACAAAATGCTTTTAGCTTAGGAACACTCGATGTACACATTACTTTTGTTTGTTTACAAGAAAACTCCACAGGGCACCTTTAAGTTTTCCCTTCACTGGTATAAAGAACAGAAAAGTGTGCGGACAATTCAGAGGCATAATTTACTAAACCAAGCTCTACCACCAGGAGCAGGCAGCAGGTATCGTATCACGCTTTAAAGATATTCCCCTTACTGACTGCGTTAACTTTCTTTCTTTCACTTTGTGAGACAAAAACACTGCTAATAAAGTTTACCTTGTCTCCTAACTAAATATGAATATATTTCCATGTCGGACGATCAGCTCTCTGTTGTCGTCACTACAGATAACCTGCACCAGGATCAGAACTTGTGGGAGAAAGCGCAGGAAGCCAGAACTCCAAGAGGCCTTGTGGGTAGGCTCCATAACCCCTCACTTACCCCAATATATACATGTATGCAGAAAACAATGGATGCCAGTGTTTTGGACCTCTGAACAATATAACGTGTCCGTGGGTCTCCTGGCATTTAGACAAGGGTGTCCATGTACTTTTGGCCATTCAGTGCAGAACAGGGTACCAGGGCAAACAAGGTGTTTACAGGATGAAAAGTTTCTCTTAAAAATGGCAGCAGATTCCTTCCTGTTCCGGGTGGCCCCTGGTGTGACAGCAAAACACGGCTTCATTCATTCACACCTGTTATCTGTGTGCTCATCTGATGCGTGTGTCACTTTAAACTACCTGTTTTACTCAAATACACCTTCATTTGTATAACAGCCGCGCTGACTGTGGCTCTCTGAGGTCCGTCCTCTCCTTCCTGTTGTTTCAGAATGAGGTTCCACACGAACCGGAGCATCAAAGACGCGTTTAGAGGCTTCACTAAACCACAGAAGGCGTCTGAGGCCCCGTCTGTAAGGCCGGGTAACTGCTCAAATACCATCAGGCACGCTGTCAGGTCAGACGGGAGGAGGAGTGTGTATCCCTCCATCTAATGTTGCCACAGTAACGGCGCCCTAATCCCTTTCATCCTGCCGGCATGACGCTGCCAGCCTCCGAAACACACACACACTCACACACACTCACACACACACACACACACAGTGGGCGAGCCTGGAGGAATAAAATAAAACGGTTTACCTGTAAAGCAGCTCCGTTCCCCCCTTTTCTCTACATCACTGAGAACAAAGCGCCAGTTGGAGGATTTCTGCTCCTCTCCGCGACTATTTAGCCTTTTCCGTAGCTGGCAGTGTCCTGGCAGAGCTGCCTCAGCGCCTCTGCAAGGTCCCGCGATCTGATTCGCTGCTACACCTCCACCTCGATTCAAGGCGCCTTCCTATTGGCTGCTCTCGCTCTCCGACTCAGCCCTCCGCGGGAGACATCTTTGTCGAGGGCAACGGGTTCAACGGCTTAATTAGCCGGAGTGCTCCTCCGGCACAGCGTTTGCCCTTGCCTCTTTCTTTTTTTTTATGTGCTGCCCACCACCGTCCCTGTAGGATTATAAAACGGCAGCGAGGTTCCGTTTAACGACACCGTGTCGTTTCATGTTTCAATTTGGTGATTAGACCCGCGTTTTGGCGAGTTTTATGGAACATGATTTATTACCCCCCCCATGCGCTAAAACAGCTGCACGCAGGTGCCGGGTTCGTTAAATGAGGTGATATGGATTCAAAGCCAATAAAGCTTTAATTCGCTAAAAAGCTGAGGAAGGAAAGAGGAAGAATCACGGAGCCTGAAAGGAAACAAAACAATGCTGTGCTCATTTATTTTCTCTGGAAAAAACTACTAGGATTAACCTGTTATAGCTGCTTTTTATTATTATTAATAATAATAATAATAATAATAATAATAATAATAATAATAATAATCTGTAGCCAACAGTGAACTCCAGGTTTGCAAACTGAGCTGATTAATCATTTATCAATAGTAAAAAGCTACAATAATGAAGCCTGTGCAGGTGGTGCAGCTTTTATTTTGAAGAGAAAACCAGCAGGGTCTCACCACTGTCGTTATGTTTGATCAGTTTATCGAAAAGACCATGAATTGATTCTTTAATTGATTCATTTTGTTTCCACTGCCAAACACCAGCAGCTGCCAAGCCCACGTGAGAAAGGCTGGTCATAGACATATTGAGATCTTCAGTCCAAATTTCCCACAGACGACCTAAGACCTAGGACGTCCCACCAAAACAGCAATCACCCAGATTATTACAGGATTCCCTCTCACTACAGGAGCATGTTACACTACACTGCCACACCACAAAAAAGACAGAACAATGAAGTCTTGGACTTATGTCCATCATCTTGTCCATGAGCTTGTTTTTCTTAAGAAAAAGTCAAAAATGAGAACTGAATGATGTGAAGAGCGAAGAACTGGCCCACTTTTCATGAGCAGGTCCTGCAAAGTCACACCATTAAAGACAATGGTTGCATGACATTGTTGTTAATGTGATAAATTTGATTTTGGCTAAATTTGCTGATATTACATTTGGAAGGAATCATTTCAAACTCTGTTGCATGGGAACTGTTTTTAAAGAGATCAGGAGGTTCTCATTTTATTTGGTTTCGATTGTGTAGATGTTTGTGCTCTGTGCTCTTTTGCACGTGCTTCCCTGTCAAGTATTTGTATCCCACACTCACTTATGGAAAGATCATAAATGCTGTGATATATGGCTCTGGTCCACAGCCTATGTATCTTTACTTATAAGTAAATACTGTATAAACAAACACTATATTGTGACTATGTTTTCCCCCTTTGGACATAGAGCCACATTTACAGGACACAGGGATCATGTGGTATTAGGAACCTTGTGGAAGTTTAAAACATTTTCACTTTTTTTGGGGGGGGGGGGGGCAGATTTTTTTTAAGACCCATCAGATCTCATAATTTCTCTGTCAACATGGAGAAGATGTTGAAAAAGTGAAATCTTCATACTGGGAAACAAAATGGTAATGTACGGGTCTGTAGTTACTAATAATTGCCTTAACTGGCCATGTTGTGTTTAAAAGTAGGTTAGTTGTTGATTTTTATTTAATTTTCTTTAAAAGAAACGCGCCATTTATTGGATAAAATACATATATATATATAATTATGTCAATTCAAATAGTAACTAATTTTGGATTAGGGTGGTGACAGGGGAAACTTAGACTCATGACACCACTATTTTTAAAATGCTGGCCCTGGACAGACCTACATGTTTTTGTTTGTTTGTTTTTTAAGAGAAATATCGCACATGTCAGGCAATAGCGTTTATTCATCTGTTTAACGAAACCTAATCCCCTAAACAGAGAACTTGTGGTCCTTTAATCCTTTAATTGGCTAAAAAGTATTCTTCGGAATACATGAATGTTAGTGATGTGAGCGGCTGAACGGACTGTTCCTGCCTCACGGTGCGCGCCTCACAGGAACATGGTGGGGATTTTCGGACAGCCTCGCTGTTTACGGGCACGTCAAGGAGCTGCAGGCTGTTTTTACTTTCACAAAACGAATTTCCAGCAACAGTACTTCTCTGTGAACACCGCTTTTATCATGTAGGCTGGTTTGTTTCCTGTCGCGTTGAGCGCTGCACTGTAACACATCTGTTAATTTAAACAGTGCAGTGTCTTTATGCGCATTTTAAATCCCCGGCACACCCGCGCCCTTTGACACACATAGCTTTAAGCCACTGGCAAATTTGGAGCACAGGCGCCATGTGCTGCAGTCTACACTACATTAAAACAGACAAACATCCCATCAAACGACCAATGACAGCACATCCACGGGCAGAGATGCTGGGAAGGATGGAGGGGAGGGGAGGGGAGGGAAAGGGGCGCTTTTGGTGGGTGGGACAAATGAGCGCTATAGAAAGGGGGATGCTGCAGCCCCGTCCCCCTCATATCTCACTCCACCCAGCCCTAGAATAAAAACCACCGGTGACGTGCGCGCAGGGAAGCACCCAGCAGTATGTGCGCGCCCACGGGAGGGGCCGATAGAAAATGGCGAGTCTGTGCAAAAGGCAGCAATGCACGATAGAGAGGCGCGGCTTTCGGCAGGAACTTGACTCTTGGAGGCACAAACTCATTCACTGTGTAGGTAAGCTCGCTTGGCATTGTGTGTGTGCGTGTGTGTGGCGTGGTCCGGGGGGGTCGGGGGGTGCCGGTAACTGTGTTGCGTTTGGTTTTTTGGAGTCTAAAGAGCAAAGAGCCGGGCTGTAATGTCCACGGGAAAACCTATAGCCTCTCCATGAAGCTGTCATTTTTTTTTTCTCGTTACGCACTGCTGCTGCCTGGCGCTGCCCGCCTCCCACCGGACATATCCAAAAATATTCAGCTCCAAGTTTTTGGGGCTTGTGTCGGGCGCGTTGCCAGGTGTTCCACCTGCACACTTTGCGGTTTGTTGGCTGTTTGACTGTTGAGTGTTGTTTTATTCAGGGGGTCGGCGGTTGGGAGCCGCGAGGGTATTTTTATACATTATTCCATAGCTGTTTATTTATTGTAAGCAGGGCATGTCACGTGTGCAGATGGAGCTGCGCCCCAGCCAATCGGCTTCCCCGCTATAGGCAGGCCCGTGCCCGCGTGCGCGCCGCCGCGGTGAGCATTTGGTTGGGGGGGAGGGCGGTGCGCGCTCTCAATCTCCAAACATAACGCCACCCCCCCTCCACCACCACCACCACCACCTCCCCTTCTTCCTCCTCCTCCCCCTCCACTGCCAAGGAAATCGGCTTTTGGGAGCGCGCATTGCTGCATTGGGGAAAATGTCAGAGGAAATAATTTTGTATTTTAGGGGGAAGGTACGGGGGGAGGGGGGGTCGGCCGGCAGGGAGGAATGCCTCGGTACTCGCCCGTAAACCGGGCCCGGTACTTGTTGAAACGGCGTCCCTGGATGCGGTGGAAAACTCTGCGGTTGAGATTTGTCCGGCACAGTTCGCATGAATCCATAATTATGATTTTTTTTTTTTTTTTTTTAATGTTTGTGACAGGACAGCCTCAGCCGATCACTGCAGGCACAGTTTCCAGCAGCGGCCATGACGGGTGTCAGTCTTTGTCTTACTGAAGAACCTAAAACCTAACCTAAACCTTAACCTCTTCCTGCTTCTCCCATTAGTTCGTGTCGGCTTTTATTTTGGATTTTCTCATCCATGCGCCTCTCCCACCCACCACCCCCTATACACTATATCTGCTGTATTTCATTAGCTCGGTTTAATCCGGTTACATCGACCTATCCCGATGTTATGGCAAGATTATCATCCACTCTTCGCCTCTGATCTCCTAACCTCTCTGGGTTTCCTCGGCTCTCTGCCCGGCTCCTAATCTGGCTTTTATCGGCGGTATAAAGCACCACCACCACCACCACCACCGCAGCAGCAGCACCAGCGGCGGCAGCAGCAGAGTCGGGGTGTTGCGGCTCCACTTGTTTTTGGATGCATTTCTGTGTCCAGATGTTGCGCGTTGACCTGTCACCTACTTACCCATCCGACCGCTTTATAATAACTCACATGGCCTGATTCCGAGTAGGCTAGTGGGGCTTTTTAGTAAGAAAACCTCCTAATGAGGGGATGTAGTGGTAAATTAAAAGGCTGCGTAATCTCTGACCTCCAGTTGGTGTGATCAGCGTAAAGCCATAAGGAATCACAATCAACAGTATAAACAAACGGCAACAAAAGGCGTTTCCTCCTTCACCCTTGAATCAGTTTGATCGCTGGAAGCGGGGATTTTTCACCGTGATGCCACTAAAATATGTTTATTTGCTCAGTAAAATTGAGCTTTAAGCTGCTTTCTGGTTTCACATATCAGTGATGGCGGTGCTGCTCTCTGTGCATCCTGCTCTTGCCTACGTTTTTAGTCTAATTTGTGCTGTTTTAAAGATTTAGTGGGTCACTGGGTGTGAGTTAAAGGCAGCAGAGGATGATGTTGGTCCCCTCCCTAAAAGTCCAACGCAGTTTGGAGGGCTGCAAGTGAACCTGTAATGAACAGTGGAAAGATTTTGATCAGATCTCTCAGACTCTAATTCCCCAGAGAAAAGCTATGGTGATATAAACATACTGTAAGCTCACTATTGCAAGTAGTAATATCACAATACCACAGGGCACAAATACCATCATACACAATAATGAACTCAAGGTCAGATGTTACAGCTTGCTTTAGCTCTATATGCTGTGCTGTGTGTGTGTGTGTGTGTGTGTGTATATATATGTGTGTGTGTGTGTGTGTTTGTATGGATTCGAGCTGTGTGTTGGTTCGGCACATTCGTTTCTGGTCGTTGGCGTTCATTGGTTTGCGCTGCGTGACAAGTTTTAGGGCCGAGCAGCACAGCAGCGGTTCTCAGCGCTCCCACTGAAGTCTGACATGTTTATTTGTCCGAAGGCTAATCAGCTCTCAAACTGTGAGAAACTGGAGCATTAAAGGATTTGTCTTCTGACCAGCTGAAGAATTTGTTTCCAAAATGCTGTGAGTCTTAAAAGAAAATGCACTACTTTAAAATACCGAGGCTCCTTTGTGCGAAGGTGCTGCAGTTACAGATTTGCCACCATTAACAATTCCTGCTGTCACTCATTGTCAAGGTTTTATCACTAAGGCTGAAACTAATGATTATTTTCTGCAAAACACCAGAAAGTGGTAAAAAATGTGTTTCTTTTGGAGCAAGGTGACGTCCTGAAATGTCTTATTGTGTCTTACCAACAGTCCAAAAACCCAAGCTGTTGCATTTACAAACACAAAAGTAAAAGAAACCGTGGCTCATCTTAACAACTGAGAAACTTTAATTGGAGAATGTTTGGCATTTTTACATGGAAAAATGATTTGAAGGCTAACTGATAGTTTCAGCTCTAGATATCATGAAGCTCTTGGCACGAGACTAAACTCTTGATTTGAGATGTTGATACCTGAGAAGAGGTTTATTCTTTCAAAAAAAAAAAAAAAAAGTGTGCTGGCGTGGAATTTAAAGTAACATAACTTTACTGTTGTCAAGGATATAATGATCACTGTGTTGGAGACACTTGGTTTCAGAAGGTCAGGTAACAGAGGTGGACATCTTACAGTTTATTAAAGTTCATGGTGATGCACACAGATGCAGCTTGTCGACACAGCCGGCTTCGTTTTCTTGCCCTGTGCTGCACTGATAATAAAGTAGGGCCTATATGCCATAGAAAGGTTAACGTTATTAGCTGGTAGCAATTATAGCCCGACTGCCGATTCCTTTGGCACATATTCTGGGTAAGAGAGTGCAGCTAATTTGATTGCTGAAAGGTTGTGGCAGTGCTGCAGAGAGACAGACTGTGAGGGAGAGCGAGAGGTGTGAGTCTGAGCGGCAGATTGCGTTTTTACTTCCAACACGTCTCACAGACAGAGCTGCTCTGAGCTCGGTCAGAGTGCCATCGGTGGAGTCGGTTAGAGGAATTACAGTTTTGGGTTGACTAAATGTTTCAGTGCAGCACTCACTCAAGCGGTGTCCAGCGTTCGTGAGTCCCTGGTTTTGGGCTGTATGATGATATATACTGAGCAATGAGATGGGGGGGGGGCATTTAGCTTGTTGTCCATCTTTCTCTGTGTCTCCTGTCTCTAACCCTTCACCCAAACCTCCTGCTGCCACATATCAAGTTAAAAAGACAACAGAAAAGACAGTGTGCTGACTTTGAACTATTTGGCAACATGTTAATGGAGGCTGTGCAGTTTTATTAGTGACTGCTATGTTCTAATGTATAACTTGGAGTCTCAGTAATGTTTTATACATTTTTTAAATTTAACTTTTATTTATCCTTGAGTCTCTTGAGTTACATTAGAGAAACTTGGCCAAAATGGGAACGTGGGGTATGTTATTCTTTCATAACACTTAGCAAGTTCCTCGTGCCTCTTCCCCGGACTCTGGGCTGATGTTACTGACACTCAGGTTGAGCCCAAGTTCTGCTTTATTTGAAATCGGCTGCTGCTTATGGTTGTTCTCTGGATCCATTAACCCGCCGATCAGTTTCTTGTTTGATCAACAGAAAATTGGTGAAAAATGTCCAAACTGCTCGGCTGGTTGCTGCAGCTCCGTAGCTCACAGGTCTTTGGCACCTGCTCGTCGCTGTCACGTGATTCGCCGCCTTGGTGCTTTTAGCTGCACGTTTACGTTTTACATTTCCAGCAAATACCCCCTCCGATTACTCCCCACAGTTAAAGCAGGATGTGTGAGATCATCCACTCTGGTTTGGAGGATCATTGATTTAACAGATCTTCCTGATTTCTTTCTTTATTTCTGTTTATCTATCCATAGATCTTTTTTCGCTGTCTGCTCCCTCGATTGCCTGCTGTACTCAAAGTCAAATCCTTGTCTTATTAAGTCAACAAAATCCTCTATCTCTCCACCACGCCTCCCTCTCTGAGCGGTCGGCTTTTATTTCAGTAATGGACAGATGGACGCCCCGAGAGATCTGCCTTCCACTTTCACATCTTGCTAATTCTTTTCATGGGAAAGGAAAACAAAACATGGCACATTTATCAGGAGCTGGTGGGGAGAGTGGCAGCGATCCACCCATTTGACCAGACCGGGTGCCAGCGCTGTAAATCTCTGTGTACCCTCTTCATTACACATGCATGCACACACACACCTTCTGCTCGACAGCGATGTGTGTGTGTGTGTGTGGAGCTATCTCGGGGGGCCGATCCATGCCAACCAGGAGCCCTGTGGGAGGTGGGCTGCTCTCTTTGGGGGGGGGGGGGGGGTTTGACTGCAATCTGTGGAAAAAGCAAAATACACCACTGGCACTGAGTGAGTGTCGACAGAAGGTGTGTGTGTGTGTGTGTCGTCCGCTGACCGCTGCGCTCTTTTCCAGCGACGTCTTGCCTCATGTTCAAACACGGTTGCGTTCCTGCGTCTTTTATCCTCCAAGCCTGAGTTTGTTTCTGAGCAGGAAACTGTTTCATCTCGTTTTCGCAGGCTCTTGAGAGAGAAGTCAAATATTTCAGAAAATAATCGTCTCTGTTGAGCGCGTGAAAAGACGGGAGTGTGACAGCTTTAAAAGAACAAGCTGTTTTGGAGTCCCAGGAGAGGCGGGAGGCAGCTGATTTTCTAAACAAGCCTTTTTGGTGGTTGTTGTTCCTGTTCTTCTTTTTTTTATCTTTCACACAGAGTCACTTCTTTGTTGTAATTTTGTTTTATTTTATTTTTGCCGTTTCCGTCCCCTGGGATCTTCTGAATCAATCTCAAAACCATGCAGTTTCCTCAGGAGGAGCATACAAGCTCTGACACGCCTGTTGTTGAATGAAGTGATTGATCAAGAAAATAATCAGTAGGTTAATCAATACTGAAGATATTTATTGTATTTGGTGTATCGAAGGAGCTAAAAATAGTTTATGGTGCTTTTATTGTGTTTGTTCGCGACAGAAAAGTTTTAAAGCAAAGGTCGATGCACCTGTGGCCTATTCCAAGGTGTGTGTGAGTGTGTGTGTGGGTCACTGTCAGACACACATGTAAGTGATGTACGTGTCATCATAACAAACCAAATAATTTACCTGAATTTATCTTACAGTAACTCAGAACACGTCCAGATGAAAGGAGACACTGAGAGGCCGATATTCAGCTAACAGACAAATATAAGCACGATAGCGATGCTATAGATGGATTCAGCTCGCTGATATTTATAGGTTGATAACTGACTTCCGCTGATGAAGTGGTGTCAGTGATTTACCCGCTGATAATGCTTAATTGGAAGTCAGCAGATCGAGGACACGCTGGCAGGTCTTTTATGTTCTGTTCTGTTAATAAAAACAGAAACAGAAAAAGATTTCTTACTTTTTATTAAGTAAATAATTCAAGGAAGCAAATAAAATAAATGACAACGGCATTTGGAAATTTAAATACTATAGAAATCAGCTTTTCTTTAACTTCAGGTTTTGCAGATGTGTATATTTGCAGTTTGGGGATCAGAAATCAAAAACAGTGAATCTTCAGAGGCAACACTTTCACTCTGTCTTTTCTCCCCTTCAGTCTCAACAGAGACCAAAGTCCTCCATTTCCTTACACTAAACCTTGTACATAGTGTCCCTGACTCAAACTTTAAAATTTATGTAAGCTTTCTACTGTGAGTGTGTGTGTGAGTTCCTTCTGTTATGTGAGCTACCTGACCTCGTTGGTACGGTTCTTTGGACACTGACGCCATGTGGGCTCATGCACGGTTTGGAGTCTGTGTTTGGAGTACACACACACACACACACACACACACACACACACACACAGAGGGCTGGTGAGAGGTGTCGAGGCTTTAGAGCAGCAGGAATGTTTACTCGGACTCGCCTTCAGCGAATTCCTCCTGGTTCTTCAATAATGGCTGCTTTTGTGTGGAAGGTCATATTTGAGTATTTGATCAATGGCGTGGACGACCCCGGGTGTGTGCGCTGCTGTACTTATGTCTTTGTAAAGACCAATTTTAAAGACTTCGAATGTGAGGACATTTTCGGAAAGTGAGGACATTCAGTTCAGCCTCCACCTCCTTCAAAGAGCTGCGTGGGGGGTTCAGACCCGCGGCTGGTCATGCGGTTGCGATGAGGATGAAGCTCAGGAAGTTCCTTTTTATTTTAATGAGCGAATTCTCAAATCTCTGCTTCTTCCTGAGAATCCAGTATTAATGGAATTAATGGAATTAAAGTAAAAGTGCGTGTAAATGAATTGATACCACGTGGCACCTCAGTATTCCCGAACAAGAGGAATCAGCTAATGAGATAATAATAGGGCTGAACAGTCGGTTAAGCGGTGCTAAGCTGTCATGGTTCAGAGTTAAAGGGACAGTCCGTCTGTTCTGAACCATTAAAGCAATAATCTCATATAAATAAATGTCTGTAATTCACCCACTGATATATAATTAGATCTACAACAAGAAAACATATGACAAATATGAGCATAACCAGGTTTACAGTGCTCTTACAGATGTGTCGTCACTGATAAATACTGTACTCAGTTGCCTGTTACACGTCCCTGTCAGTTTGTACAGTGAGACAAAGCTGGTGTTTTTACAGAGCGGGTTAAATAAATGAACTGGGACCATTTAGTCAGGAAATAAAAACAATAAGAGCGTAGTGCCAGAGCTGCTGTTGATGTTTTTTCAAAAACCTCATCATCTCACAGCGTGAACTGTGGCCACAAGCCACAGTAATGCTAATTCCCATGCTGTAGTATTTCAGCATGAAATACTACAAAGCTAAACCAGTGTGAGAGCGCAGGTGGAGAGGAGTCATAAAGTCAGTAAAGTTAATCAGTAATGTGCATTATACTGCACCATTTACCCAGAGTTTGCTGACATTGGCTAATATTAGCTAAGCTGATGCTGGATGTTGCTGGACGTCGCTCTGGGTCATGGTCTTCATTTATGTTTATGATCTCAGATTCTGTCCATTCTGATGGTTCTGTCCATTCTGCATCAGTTTCATGTCTGTCCGTCCTGGAGGACGGATCCCTCCTCTGCTTCCCTCCATTTTTAAAAATCTGTTGTGCGAATTGTAACTTTTAAATTCAACTTTTTACCTGTGAGAAAGAATGATTTCTTCATTCAGTACTTACTTAGTCTCACTTTATGTAATTAGAGGACATGAATCCAAGAGGACGTGTGCTTTTACAGTGTGTTTTCGTTCTGTCTCTTTTGTGGTTGCTGAGCAGATGTTTGAGGTGAGAGCTCAACGTGTCTGTGTTTAAGTGGAGTTTTATCAGGGCATGTTTGTTTAAAGATCCTGTACCCCCCCTGGACATGGCAGGGCACCACAGGTGCACCCTGGGAAATGTAGTTCCTACAGAGAAAGAGAGGGAGTGAGGGAGGGGCAAGTTGGAACAATGGAGAGAGAGAGGTGGTGAAGGAGAGGGTGAGAGGGTGAGAGGAGGGAGTGTTTAGTGAGGTATGCTGCTTTCATACTACAAACCCTGCGAGGACACATGACAGATGAGGTTTGCACAACAAATGACACGGAAACAATGGGCAATTATTTGCAATTCAAAGACTGAATGGGACTTCATTATGATTTGGCCATGGACAAAAGATTGCTCATGGAGACGCAGGTAAACTTGCTGCTGCTGCTGCCTCACAGACAGGGAAACAAAAAAAAAAGAGAAAAAAAAAACTCATTTAAATTCAAAATACACATTTAGTCTGCCCAAAGCTGAGAAAGCCTCTTAGAACTTCCTGGAGAAGGACAAAAGTCTGTCACAAACCAGCTCGCTCACCAACATAATGTAGCTCCTCTGTAGTGTTTAACAGTTTTCAGATAAGATGAAGGATACAACATCAGTTCTTCTTTCCTGAGCCTTTGCCCTTTGTTTTAATCATCTAATAAACCGTATTCCATCCATGAAAAGGTTCAGAGAAACGTCTCGAGCAAACAGAACACACAGAAAAAAAATCTTCAGAAATGTTAATTAACTGCAAAAATCCCTGTCACCACTTTGGGTTTCACCGTAAATTCCTTCCACCGTCGTCACATCAAAACGCACCCAGCGCGTTACATTTGGTGCTTTACACACAATGCTTTACTGCTGCAGTCTTAGTGAATGATCTTCATCCAAATCTTATTTAAATGTGTTTAGTTTTTGACACACAGTACAACTAGCTAAAAAAAAACAAAAGGAAGCAAACAGGACTGGAAACGTGACCTGTTCGACGGAGGTAATACATCCAGTGTTGACAGAAAGTAAGTCACAAAGATACTGTAAACGTTTTGTACCTGAAAACCCTCATAAGCCTGTTTAGACATCACGTAGCCTGCTGCCTCTGCCCTTTAATCAACAACTCCAACAGTCAATGTCTCCAGGTACATTAATCACCATGTAAATAAATCAAGCAGGAGAATTTATAACAACAGTGTTTACAGGAAATTATCCTTTCAAAGTGGAATCCTTTAAAAAAAAGCCTGGGAGAAAACCCAGGACAGGAACAGTGAGAGCGGCACAGGAACGTGTATCACGGTGACCTTGTGGACACGGGCGTCGTCCTGTAACACAGAGGTCACCTGTTTCGATCTCAGCTCCCTCCTGTAAAGGTGTGTTTGAGCACGAGTCCCTTCCTGCTCACCCCACGCTCTGAGTCTCTGTGGAGAAGAAAACCCACCAACTGTCTCAGAGTGTTGGGTTAAAAATAAAAACAAGCGTGGCAGGACTGGAAGAGGAACGGCCTGTATGCTCACTTTATCCGCTCCAGTTATCTTTTATCACTGCAAACCTTCGGTTCTGTTCCGGGTCTCTCTCTCTCTGACAGCTTGTGCAGACGAACACAGGGAGTAAAGGGCCAGAGGGAAAAAAAAAAAGAGAGAAAGCACCACCCACTCACTTTCAGCTTAATTTCATAGTCTGTTCACTCTTTTTTTCTGTCTGTTGTTAATCACCTCTGCAAACAAACTTCACCTAAACCTCGTGAACGAGCCGCCATGTAAACGCCGCGTCCCCTCCGTGTCAGAAGGAGCTGGTTTTCAGAACAGAGGGGGCCTCGGAGATGTCAGCGCTGTTAAAAACACACAGAGCTCGTTGTAGAAAGAACAGAATAGAGGCTCGTCCCCCCCTGTGATGCCCTCTGAGGCTGCAGAGTGTGTCGGGGTCCGACTCACGCCGCCCGAGGAAGACTGACCTCCTTGTCAGGGCTGAGGCTTCTTGCACAGGCCACCCTCTGTTTCCACCGGGGCGTTCGAGGTCGTTTGTGGTAAATGAGATTTGATGAGGATCAGCACAGACTCAGCAGCATCTCACCACGTAGCTGTCAAACACGCGGTTCTTATGGTCAAGAAAGGACGAGTTGCGATGATTTTTTGGTGGATTAATAAACTTTGAGGCAGAAATTTTCCCTGCATAACGCTGTTTTGTTTGGCGTGAACAGCCGTTATTATTACCGACCAACAGAGACACTGATGTGACGGATGTTAGAGTGATAAGAATTATTGTATTCTACATTTGAAAAGCACTTTTCTTAACAAAGCTCCAACGTGCAAAGCAAAAAATATATACCCAAGGCTCAAAATGGCCTATTTATCAGTCCAGTTATACAAATAATAGATGTGTTTAGAGCTTAATGGAGCTTTTTAACACATTCATGCTTCTCAAAGGATTTACCCTTTACATTTTGGACACTAAAGGAACTTTCATGTAGCGTCACCCTTTGGCCAAAATGTTAATTTTGTTGACAGAAAATCTCAGAATATAACTGGCAGAATGCCTTTGAATGTGGAAAACACATTCATACTCCCATGGGGATAAACCACTTTTATTTCAGTTTTTATTTCATCTGGCACTACCCTCAAGAAAAAAACCATACATTTCCATTTTTACCATTACTGATAATGATCTAAGGAAAGTTAAAAGAAACTCGCCGGCAGCAGGACAGGAATTAAATCTTTTCTTATCAGGAAACAATGCAGGTTAATTCGGCACAGGTTAAAGCTGCTGTTGTTCTGGATGTTTTGTGTAAAATATAAAATATTTAAAGGACTAAAACCAACAGTGTGTCAGTATCTTCACCCTTTCTGCAGCCCTGAGCCCATTGATCCGATTAAATATTTAAAAACGGTTCATGCATATAAGCTTTTATTAAAAAAGGCTCAGTAATCCCCCAAAACATTTGGCCACTGGAGCTTTTTCTCCAGGAGGAAGTCGTGCGTTTAATCAGAACTATTTTCAGCGGTGGGTTAATACACAGCGTTTATACTAACAGGACAGTGTGTGTGTGTGGGACTGATTCAAAATAATCTACAGTGTGTGTGTGTGTGTGTTCATGGTAATAAAGGAACATATCACCTAGTGAAACAGCGTGTTTAGACATGTAATGGATGTGTTGTTTAATAGTTCCTGGACGACGGTGGAGCTCTGTGGCTCAGAGGAATCACCATCGTTTTATTAGTTCATGTAAAAAGGAGTAAAACGCATCTAAAATCAGTTCTAGGAACAAATAATTCCCCCTTTCATGGTCTGTTCCTCAAGTATTCATCATATGCACCAATTGCTATCTATCTGGTTAGGCGCTGATTCTGTTGTCTCCAGAAAATGAGGTTGACAAAAGACGTTAGCTGCAGGGAACAGCAGACATGATTTTCTCTCCCAGACTGGAGCCGTCTCTTCAGCGCCGCCTACAACCCACCTTAACTCCCACCTTACCAGCCATTTCCGTGTCTTTGTCTCCAGTCTGTCATTCATCTATTTTTTTCCTGCAGACCGCCTCCTGCTCTCATAGCTGCTGACATGTAGGTGTGCAGTCACGCATTTCTCGTCCTCTTGCACTTGTTGTACTGAGTTTATTGTTTGGTTTGCTCATGTATATCTCCTCGTCTGAAAGCAGCCGATAAACGCGTCGGGTTTGGTGAGAATGTGGAGGATATTTGGCTGAAGAGTCTTTAGCCGAGGCCAGAAACACAAAGTCTGCTTCACTCCTTCATGACACACAACAGTTGGAAGATGTTGTTGTTGTTGTTTACTACTTGTCGTCTTTATTCTGTTTCTGTTTGCTTGTTTAATGACCAGGTGGAGGACAGGGACTGGTCTCTGGCACTGCCAGCAGCTGTCTCGGAGAGCGTACAGCACATACAGTGTTTGTTAATGGTCTGGAAATGGGGAAATGCATTATTGCCGTGTTAACGCTTGAACCACCAATGTGTGAAAAAGCCTGGATGCCTGCAATGAATTTTTTAGGCTCTACAGAAATACAGGGCATATACAGGGAGGCTGCACAGGCTTTGCATAAACTGAATTTCCATAACCAGGCACTTAAATCCCTGTCCAACCCGTCCTGTGGACAGCACTGACTTTACTGCTTGTTTAGTGTGACCTGCAGTTTAAAATACTCACATTTAAAATAAAATAAAAGAGAAAATCAGCAAATCCTCACATTTTAGAAGATTGAGCCAGAAAATGTTGGGGTTTTTTTTTTGTTTTTGTTGTTTAAGAAAATTACTTGAACACTTAATCGAGTACATTCCCGATGTTTAAACTCTGTTGTTAATGGTTAAACTCTCCGTGTTTTCCCTCTGATTTAAAGCAGTTATTAGTTGTTAGTGCTGAACAACAAACCTGACAACTGCTGCAGATAATTTATGGTCACACAGAGCAGCAGCAACGACAGTAAAATTTAATTTAATGCACCTTTGTGCTCACAAGCCTTTGCATCTGGCTTTTACCCAGCATTGTACTGAAGCCACACACACACACACACACACACATACACACACACACACTCACACACACACACACATACACACACACACTCACACACACACACACACACTCTGAGTTACTGTACAGGCAGACTTGGGGCTGGGCAGGATAAGTGGAGGTGACAGGGCCAGCTGTGCTGTGTGAGGGCCGGGCTGGTTGGCAGAGCTGGGGGCTCTCAGCTCTCCTCTGTGTGTGACCGTGTCAGCCTCAGTTAGGAGTCAAGCCCACCAGGCTGCTGCACACACACACGCACACACACACACACGCACACACACGCACACACACACACACACACACACACGCACGCACGCACGCACGCACGCACGCACGCACGCACGCACGCACACACACACACACACTCACTCCAATAAAACTGAAGGTCAAGCAACAAACGCCGCTCTGCCGCCGCGCCACTCCCGTCACTGCCAGGAGAAATGTCACCACTTGTATTTTTATCTCCTCCTCTCCCTGCTGCATCCTTTCCATCTCTCATCCTCTCATCCCTCTTTCCTTCTGCTCCTTCCCTCTGTTTTTCTTTATCGTGTCTCTTACTCTTCTTTTTTTCCCTTTTTGTGTTTTTCCCTTTTGTATTCATCTTTCATTTATTTCACGTGCTTATTTCTTTTTACCCGCTTCTTTTTCATCCTTGCTCCTCCCGTCTTTCCTTCACGTCCAGCCCCGTTATCACACACACTCCTCTCTTCTTTTAGGCCTTCATCCCCTCTCAAGTCTTTCTTTCTCCTCTCCTCATTTGTCTTTCCTCTCTTCACCTCCTCACTTCTCTCTGCCCTCATCTCCTTTTCCTCCCACAGTTGCAGTTTTATTTCTCCATTCTGTCTTCATACATGTTTTTCTTCCGTGTCTGCTCCTACTTTTATGCTGCCTTTGGTATTTTGACATTTTATCCAGATTATGTCACACACTGTCACTACAGGCTCTACTTTTTCGGAGGCAGCAATAAAGGAATCAATCAGCTGCCTCGACTCTGCAGCTCTCTGAACGATCTCTTGATTTTTTTTTCATTTCTGCCAAGAGGCACTTGTATCCTGCAACTTTATATTCTGCTCGATTTTCTAACACCCACCCTCAA
Source organism: Toxotes jaculatrix (assembly GCF_017976425.1). NCBI lineage: Eukaryota > Metazoa > Chordata > Actinopteri > Toxotidae > Toxotes > Toxotes jaculatrix. The sequence goes on along the minus strand of NC_054397.1, from coordinate 2,080,262 downwards.
ATGAGTGTGTTGCAGTTGCAGCTGCAGACGTTTTCGTCTCAGATTTAATTGAGGCGTGGGCAGGTTGGGTTTTTTTTTTCCCTCCATGTTTCCTCCAGTGTTTGTTCAAATGTGTCAGGGTTGATTTTTGGGAAACACACTTTTTTTTTTTTTTTTACTAATATTATTATTTCTCACACTCCAGTGCAGGTGTCATGCCTCTGTGGTCGTCTCATGTAAATGTTGAGATCTTATAAATGTATGTAGCTCTCAAATGCTTTGAGGAATGTCTACACACACACACACACACACACACGCACACGCACGCACGCACACACACACACACACACACACACACACACACACACACACACACACACACACACACACACGCGCACACACACACACACACACACATACACACATACACACACACACACACACACACACACACACACACTCACACTCATTATCCTGCCTGGGAGATAAACTGTGATCCGTGTGCTGCAGTACCTGCTTCTTCATCGCTTAAAAAAAAGATCCAGAAGACGTTTAGGATTTAGAGTGTGTGAATGAGTTTTAGTTAATCGGACAACTGTTGAATTAATCAAACCAAAGTCAGAAAATCATTAAATACCCGTCACAGTTTCCCACAGACCAGAGTGAAACTCTTCAGTTTCATCTGTCTAATTTGTCCAGAAGCCAGAGACGATGAATTTACTGCGACGTGAAAGAGAGAAATGATTCAGATTCTTTCTGCAATGTAATCAATTCGTTTCGGGTTTTGTTTATTTGTTTATTAATCTTTAATTAATCTTAATCTTCTACCAGAGGAGTGGTTGCTAGGATTTCATAAAAGAAATATAATATAAACTGTACTGTTAAATAAGAAACTCCGTCTTATTAAACAGTAGCTGCAGGTAAACTCGCATTAACAGACTCAATCTGGACACAGCAGATTAAGAAACCGCAGTGATCAGAGCAGCTTTAACTGGTGCTTTGTTCCCACTGAAGAAAAACCTTCCTCATGTCCACAGCAGCAGCTGATGGGGCTCATGGGTACTGTAGTATTCTGTACTGTAAGTTGCAGTAACGAGCTGTCAGCAACCACACGGCATTTTCTTCTTCCTTCAGCTCGTTGATTAAGGTCTGTTTCTCGAGCACTTTATCTCGTCTTGTCCTCCTCGTGAAATTCACAGCCAGGCGGACCCCAGAAGGTCGTAAAGAGAGTTCACGTCCTGATGTTGATTTCGTTATCAGATGAACACACTGATCTCTGCAGGTTGGAGAGGGGCTGTTCCTTCTTCTTCTTCTGTTCAGTGTTAATCCTGCTCGTTTGGAAAGTCCTGGGATTTTCTGAAAAGTTTCATTCTGGAATTCAACAGAATATACAACACAACACTCTTTTCTTTTTAATCAATATTCCAACTCGGATACAGAAATTAATTTCTCTCTCAACACATGAATCAAAATGCGGCTGTTTGGGGTTTCGACCGTGTGAATGAAGCTACAGTAATTTTTTTTGACGTGACTCTAATTTGTAGTTATTTTTGCCTCCTCGTTCAAAACGCTGCATCAGACACATTTCTTTATGACTAATTATCATTGCAGCCTTTTGCAATTTGGACATTTTATGTGCGAGTGTTGCCACAACAATGAAAGCACTGTGTCGCACTCTGAAGAGCTGAAGCCTGTATAAATCAGTATGAGAGATAAGAACCACAACGGCAAACTCATGTGAATCATAAATATGTAACTACGTAGGAAAATACTTGTAAAACTGAAATTAGCAGCATTAGAGGGGCCGTCACATTTCTGATTCAGTTAAACCACGGCCACAGAGAATCCTCCTCTCTGATTGTGTATCAGAACTGTTACGTCTGTTCTGCGCGTCTGTGCTTCAGATCAAACTCGTTCAAATCAAGACGTTGAGAATTTTGTTCTAAAACCAAGAAGAACCCGGAACCCCGAGCCACTCTATCTGTGTCACGCTGTTTTCAGGCTTTCAGTTTTGGATGTGGTTAATGAGTCGCGAACATTTTGTGAACTAAGGTGTGCCGCGGCCTATCAGCGGCTCTTTGGACTGTCCACCTTTGGACTGTGAAGACAAATTGGGCAGAAAACTGTTTAGGGAACAGGTCAAGGATAGTTACAGCTATAAACTAAGAAGTATGACTTCCTGTGTGTGTGTGTGTGTGTGTGTGTGTGTGTGTGTGTGTGTGTGTGTGTGTGTGTGTGTGTGTGTGTGTGTGTGTGTGTGTGTGTGTATCTGTGTGTGCGTGCTGCTGCTGCTGTAGGTTGGGCTAACTAAGAGAACATTCCTCCATATTAGTGATAATATCATTTAATATTAATGTGAAGAGACTCCTCTGCTGCTGTGTCAATATTGAACTGCAGAGCTGCTCTCTCTTTCTCCTCCCTCCCTCCTCCCCCTCTCGCTCTCTTTCTTTCTCTTGCTCTCTCTCTCTGAGACACACACACACACACACACACACACACTGGAAAACTGAGATAAGAGAGTACACCAGACCTTTGATTTGCAAAAAGGGAAATATTTATGACCAGTTGTTAAAGCACAGTGCCAACAGTAACATATAGATATTTCCATTTGAAGACCTCCTCTTGGTGTGTGCACTGAAGGTGCATTGTGTGTGTGTGTGTGTGTGTGTGTGTGTGTGTGTGTGTGTATTTCAGTCTTGTGTGGACCAGTTTGAGTGACAGACCTTATGGACTGAGGACGTTTTAGGAAAATCAGGACGTTCTGATCGTTCAACGGTTCAGAGTTGGTTTTAGGGTTCATGTTAGAACCAGGTTTAAGTTTAGGTTTAGGTTTAGGTTTGGGGTTAGGTTTAGGTTTGGGGTTAGGCATTTAGCTGTGATTGTGGTTATGGTTTGGGTTAGGGGGCCAGGGAATGGAATATGTCAGTGAGTGGCCTCACAAAGACAGAAGTCCAAGTTTGTGTATGTGTGCACACACACATACACGTGTGAATGTGAAGTAAGATGGCTTAAAAGCAGCAGCCATATGGTGCATTTGTGTGTGTGTGTGAGAGTGTTTCTGCAATTATGTGTGTGAGTGTGTCACGTGGTCGCGTCCTATTAAAACCACTGCAGCACTTAGCCTCGGCTCCAAAATGGCTTCAGATCTCAAGCTCTCAACACGGGGTGCTCCTTTAATGCCATAATGTGTGTGTGTGTGTGTGTGTGTGTGTGTGTGTGTTGGCAGTGCAGGTGAGGAGTTGTATGCTGTCTTTTTTTTTTCCTGTAAACATCTGGACGTCTCAGAGTGTCTCAGAGCGTCGCACAGATCAAACCAAAGCTGCTTCCTCTTCACTGTCTGCAGGACTTTGCACTGCATGTGAAGGAAAACTCACTTGAGCTCACAAACTGAAAGTAAATGATAAAAATAACATAATATCATTAAATAAATCTGGAACCTGCATCATTTTACTCCTTTTTTTTTTACTGACAGAGAACAGTGTGGAAAAAACTTTCAAGTAGTTATTCAACTAAATAAAAGAGTTTTAGTGAACACTTTGTAAATCTTTAAAAATTTTAGTTCCTAATAATTATGGTATCTTTAACTTGTGCACCCTAAAGCTGTGGAAAACCAAACTAAATGGATTCTAGAGGCTACGTTTATTCTCATCCGTTCCGTCTGTTCAGAGCTTTCAGAGATGTTGAATTATCATGTAAAATAGTTTGAGTGTCCAGTTACAGAGGCAGAACTCTGTGGCTCACCTTTGGCCCACTGTGGCTACCGTAGTCGTGTCCACAAGCGGTGTCTTTGACGCAGTTTTGTTTTATTTCCTTTGCTTATTTGTTTTAGCGAAAGCATTTTTCTGGTTGTGGATGAGACCTTTTCTTTAGCTGTGTTTAACATGGCCTCCCTCACGTAGCGTGTGCCATAAAATCATATACATTTTTATTGAAAACCTGATATTGTTATGTTGGCTAATGCCATTCATATCTCATGCTCTCTAAAGGAATAAGCAGCTAATGGCTTTACGGCCGTAATTGAGCATCAATCTTTAAACCCATGGAAGTCCCTGTGTCCTGAAAGCAGACTGATGCTTTTGTTCTGCCAGCGGATGTTGACCGGATCATATGACGCACCGAGGCACAAAAATACGATTTCATGTCCCAGATTTAACCCATGAACAGAGCCAAACAAACACATTAGCAGTTTTAGCTCATTGTCTTATCTTTGTGATCTGTGATGTCTCTGTGCTGTGTCCCTGCAGCTGTGTCCATCCCACTGTTAGAGTCAGCGGGCCTGTTGGATGATGGGTATTTGGGAGTAAACGGGCTCTAACAGTCCTCTAATGTAATGAATGTTCACTTTATATCTTAACTTGAAAATATAATCGAAGGGATTAGTAACATTTTTCTTTCCCCTTTGAGTTTTTACTTTAAAGCGCACCTGTCCGGTCACGCCCAGTGGTGATGTCACAGTGTACCAGCGCACCATGTAGTACACTTCCACATCACTGCAGTGAGGTGGGAAGTTAAACCCCCAGAGTTCAGTGAAAATTTCCTCTTAAGTGGAGCAAAATGCAAACGCTGACGTATCAACAGGTGCCGGGCTGCCTTCATAACACAGGCGTCTCAGTAATTAGCCGACCTGCTGCTGCGTTTTCCTTCTCAGACATGCTTTCAAACCAAAAACCCTCTGACCTCACAAAGCCAGACTACTGCTGGTTTTGTTTTGTTTTGTTTTTTTATTTTATTTATGTGTTTTTACCGTGGTCAAGATGCTCAGGCTGAGGCTCTTAGCTTAGCAGCTGCAGCCGTTCAGCCGTGCTGGCACTGTGTGTATCCCCGTCGTCTGCAGCTCTTCACTGTACTGCCTTTTATTTGTATGGCGCCAAAACATAACTGAACTGATCTCAGGACGCTCTGCATACAGAGCAGATCTAGACCATACTCTGAACAGCATTTATTTATTTATTCATTCAGTGAACACATCAGCCAGCTGCCAGCAGACAGGCATCTTTGTGTTGAGCCTTTAAGGGAAATTTCTGTTATTAAATTCATACATCTGTGTGTCCTGCTGTGTGTGAATCGCTTCCTTTGTCCGTCAAAATGTTAGCAGCACGACTTCATGTGAAAATCATATGATAACAACAAGCCACCCCCCCTCCACCCCCACCCACACACACATATTTAGATGGCAAACACAGTATACACATTTAACACACACACACCATAAGTCCAGAAGTATGTTGCTGTTCATCAGCTCTGGGCCTCCTGACCTTGTTAACTGTTAACAGTCTTCGGATCAGGCTCAAAGTTTGTAGCTGATACTTATGTACGAATTTAACCCGAGTTTTCCACTTTTATTTTGACAGTACTGAGTGTGAGTGTGTGCGTTTCATTATTCCTTGTGGCATCCAGTCATTATTATGTATCACCTCAGAAAATAACCCCCCTCAGCTGTCAGCGGTTTTCTTGCAGGCTGTTTTGCAGCTTCTCTGTTTCGAGCAGTGGAAATCTCTTCCCTGTTCTTCGTGATATTTTCTGGTCCCTTTGCGTTTCCCTTCCACTCCTCCCTGTTTACCGCTGTTAGCGTCAGTGATGTATCAGTCATATTTAGCCTGCTCTTCTGCTGAGAGATGCCTTTGATAAAAGGCGCAGATAAAAGTAAAATTGAAGCCATTAGACTCTGTTTCTCTTCTCCACAGAGAAGAGCTCGCTCAGTGTGGTGGGTTAACGTCTCGGAGCTGGCGGGGCCGCTGCTCTCCAGCCGAGTGAGGCCGGTGTCAGTGTTCGGCCTCCGACCTCAGAGCGGCACCCAGGGATAAAAGTCAAGGCCACTTCCCTGTACAAATTAGGAACTTGTTGATATATTTCCACGCAGGAAGAGCAGCACGCCTTTGTTTCCTCCCTGTGCGCACACACACACACACACACACACACACACACACACACACACACACACACACACACACACACACACACACACGCACGAGTGTGTGTTTGGGTTTTATAAACTTCCAGAATAATAAGTTCATGAACCAGAACCTTCCGACACCCACGTGTTGTTTTCACCAACAAACACCAAACAGGGTTGAGTTCAGAATCAGCCTCAATGACACCTGAGGTGAAATCAGGATTTCTCTTTGAATATGAGCTTTTTCTGATGATTAGAGAAATATGTTTTGTTGTTGTTGTTGTTGTTGTTGTTTGTAAATATAAAGAGAAAAGAATCTAAGATACAGTTCCCCGTAGATTCTGTTCCCTGTAGATTTCAAAGGTGAAATGTGTTTGTTTTTTTTTTAGTGTAAATCAGTTTCTGAATCTTAATTTCTAAAAAAAAATATTAATAGTTTTATTTAAAAAGATGCATTAGATGTTTTGTTTTTGTTCTGAGGAGATTTTTAAAAAAGAAAACTCTGTCATATGATTAAATAGAGCATTTTAATTTATTTTGAAGGCAGGTTATTGTTGACTGTGCAGAACAGTCACACACAAACCAGGAATCATAGCAAATATTCTTAAACTGCCTTCACCCAGTCAGTCAGGGCAGCAAATACCATCAAAGAGAGGGAAAAAACTACATCAAAAATACTTATTAGTCATTTGTTTTTGTGTAATTGAATTAATAGTCTGAGAACCTTCGGTCACCTCTACCTTTATCTTTTAAACCAGATTTAATCAGTGTTATTTACTTGTTTGTCGGCTCCAGAAAAAGCAGCAGCTCCCGTGAATGCAGCTAATACGGGTCCAACCAAGTAATAATGAAAACATAAATAAGATTTAAGGCTGCGGCAAGAATGTGCGTAAACTCACAGAGGAGGCTTCGTTTTATTTGGTGGGTGAATGCAGAGGTCTGTCATTCCTGAATAACAAACTGCGGTTTCACATGTAATCACATCAAACTGCAGTCGAGGAGTCTGACCTGCTAAGTTGATTTCAAATGAAATTATCCTATGAAACCTCATTGGGCCAAAATAATATTACTGCAGATAAACATTCACTCACACACTAACTGAGAACTGGAACATTTCCAGTGACACACACAAGTTTCTACTGGTGATGACTGGACACCGAAACAAGACGGGCGGACGCTTCAGTCGCCTCCTCAACATGATCCCGTTTTCTTGTGTGAACGCTAAAGGTTGTCCAGCGTGTTGCCCGGGAGATTGTCCATGTCAGACACGTTCTCACAGGAAATACTCTGGTTATCCGGGTACGGCGTGCAGGAGGCGGGATGGAGACGTCAGCAACACGCCCACTCCCTCGCGGGGAATTTCACTTAACTTTCCTATGATTCTGTGTTCCAGCTGCAGGATGCAGTGAGAGTCACAGTGGCTGATGTTCTCCACGTGTGACGTGCGCATTACGTTTTCGGGTTCCCCGTATTCTCCGTGTGTTCCCTTCAGGAACGTGTGGAGGGAATTTCTTCAAATTTGTCACAAACATTCATTTGGACTCAAAGAGGAGCTGATTAGATTTTGGTGACCAAAGGTCCTTTTTATTAAATTCCTTCACTACGGTCTTCACTGCATATATCATATGAGTCACGACGTGGATGTAAACTGGAACGTCACTGGTTGGAATTCCAGTTCCACACAGGAGCCAGTGACAGTTGGTGCTGTGGCCTGTGGTCGGCAGTTTAGCCACGAACGCGTAGCCTTCGCCTAACGTTGGCGTAGCGGGACGTGGACGACTGTTTGCATTAATCTTTTTTTTTTTTTTTTTTTTTGAGGGGGATTCAACATCATAATGGCGTCTGTGGGTTTCACTCTTTCCTCCGTTTGTCAATCGAGGCACGTGGCTC